>NC_091236.1:6159415-6296915 GCF_040958095.1 Procambarus clarkii | reverse complement strand
GTTACTTAGGTAGCATAAAATAGCTGACCTAAACACGATACATAACCCAGTCTACTACTTGGGTTACACAAAACTGTAATATAATGACATTTATTTTTATAAACATTGTTTTAAGTTACACAGATAAAGGAGGTATTTATGAATGTGCAGTTAGGGAGGGCAGCAGTTTGTGCCGTAAATGCTTTGTTTCTTGTAGTTAGTGGACTTGATCAATGACTATTATATGTATGTCGAAGAATGTGTATAAAACGGTGTGTGTGTGTGTGTGTGTGTGTGTGTGTGTGTGTGTGTGTGTGTGTGTGTGTGTGTGTGTGTGTGTGTGTGTGTGTGTGTAACGAGAGCCGCAAATAGTGTCAATTAAATCCATGTTTCTTTCCCTATCATATTAAAACATAATGCAATATTTGGTTTTGTTTTGATCATGTGTTTAATATTTTTGAAGGAAAGTAAGCGACCCGCTTCAGGTTTTCTCATAAGGTGTTACACCATTGGCGTTGGTACGTATAAAGTAATTATTATAGACTTTTTCCACTTATTAAATTGTATTGTGTATTTGCTTCCTAATCTCCTCACTGTGCAGTCGGCAATTGTCTTCACTTCTCGTGTAATGTTGAATGGTTCACCTAATTATTTTTCTTCCTAATATTATCACTATTTATCACATGTTGTTATGCATGCAGCCACAACTTAGCCACACAGTATTTAGTGAGTGTTGGGAGGTGATATTTTGAGAGGCACGAGGTCAGTGTTGCGTCAGTGTTGAGTCAGTGTTTCACTACGATAGTGTTGCCCCAGACGCGAGTGTGATGCCTGTGTAAGTTTATATGTATGTGTATTGTTGGTGAGTATTATGATGTATATACATTTGTGTGTGTGGGTCTGTCAATTCTTCGTGTATTTTTAGTGTTTGTATTAATGTGTGTGTGATATTCTTGCTTTCTTGGGCGTGTGTGTGTTGTGGAGGCCATTTTCTCTCTCAGAGTGACTTGTCAAAAAATCCTTAATTCTTTACAACTATTCATCTCTATTATGTACACTTCAGTTCTTGCAAGGAAATTCCTGTCTGAGGTTTCTAACAACTTTTCCCTCCACGACTCGATTCCTCCTTTACGGTTACTTGATTCGCAGCCTGTCTCCTTATAGTTAAATTAGGAGCTTCTTCCCCCTCTCATCCTGTGAACTTTTTCTGCTTCATTTGGAATACTGTCCGAACTATCCTGGTTAGTGTCGTGGTGTTTTGGGTCTTGGGCGGGTCTCTTGTTGACGGGAGGGTGTTATCACTCTATCCTCTGGCCTCTTCCTGTCCTGAAATATTTGTGAACACACACACACACACACACACACACACACACACACACACACACACACACACACACACACACACACACACACACATACGTGTGTTTTTTCAGTGAAACTGTTAAAGGTTTGGTTGGTGTATAAATGCCTATGTATGAGCATTAATGATGTGTGTATCCGTGGATTACCATGTAGGCATTCAGTATCGTGTGTGTGTGTGTGTGTGTGTGTGTGTGTGTGTGTGTGTGTGTGTGTGTGTGTGTGTGTGTGTGTGTGTGTGTGTGTGCGTGTGTGTGAGCGTGTGTGTGTGTGTGTGTGTGTGTGTGTGTGTGTGTGTGTGTGTGTGTGTGTGTGTGTGTGTGTGTGTGTGTGTGTGTGAGCGTGTGTGTGTGTGTGTGTGTGTGTGTGTGTGTGTGCGTGTGTGTGAGCGTGTGTGTGTGTGTGTGTGTGTGTGTGTGTGTGTGTGTGTGTGTGTGTGTGTGTGTGTGTGTGTGTGTGTGTGTGAGCGTGTGTGTGTGTGTGTGTGTGTGTGTGTGTGTGTGTGTGCGTGTGTGTGAGCGTGTGTGTGTGTGTGTGTGTGTGTGTGTGTGTGTGTGTGTGTGTGTGTGTGTGTGCGTGTGTGTGTGTGCGTGCGTGTGTGTGTGTGAGCGTGTGCGTGTGTGGATGCGCGGGCGCGTCCGTGGTTAAGATAAAACAACTAACAAGACCTTTCCTCTCCCGGTGTTGCAGAGAGAAGCCCGCGGCTCTGTGACCTTCAAGATCGTTCCCTCCTACCGGAGCGCTCCGCCCCCCTGCGAGGTACGTCTCCCCCCCCATGTCTTCTATGCCACCCCCCTTCTACCCCCCCCCCCCACACACGCCCCCCCCTCCCTTTCATACCGCAGGGCCCCCTTCCCCTTAGCCAGGTACGTCACCACCTTCCCCTGTCTTCTATGCCACCCCCCTTCTACCCCCCCCCCCACACACACGCCCCCCCCCTCCCTTTCATACCGCAGGGCCCCCTTCCCCTTAGACAGGTACGTCACCACCTCCCCCTGCTCCTCCCTATCTTAGTACATCTCCCTTTCCCCCCTGTGAAGTACGGGCCCCCCCTGAACTCGTGAGAGGTAGGGGGGACCTCACCCCCTAACACACTCCTCTCCCCTCAACCCCCCACTGTACACATGCTCCCACACCAGTGGGTAATATAACCGTGTGTGTGTGTCTGTACCGGTACCGGATATGTTGGGTGTGTGAGTGTGGAGGAACCTTCCTGTCGTGGGTGTAGCTCATTCTCCTCCCCCTCTGGCAGGCTTATTTTTGTAATATATTGACTTCTGATAGATAATTAGTAATAATGGACGGGTCTACAGTCACTGGGTGTTACAGTGGGCGGGTCTACAGTCACTGAGTGTTACAGTGGGCGGGTCTACAGTCACTGAGTGTTACAGTGGGCGGGTCTACAGTCACTGAGTGTTACAGTGGGCGGGTCTACAGTCACTGAGTGTTACAGTGGGCGGGTCTACAGTCACTGGGTGTTACAGTGGGCGGGTCTACAGTCACTGAGTGTTACAGTGGACGGGTCTACAGTCACTGGGTGTTACTGTCGACGGGTCTACAGTCACTGGGTGTTACAGTGGACGGGTCTACAGTCACTGAGTGTTACAGTGGACGGGTCTACAGTCACTGGGTGTTACAGTCGACGGGTCTACAGTCACTGGGTGTTACAGTGGGCGGGTCTACAGTCACTGGGTGTTACAGTGGGCGGGTCTACAGTCACTGGGTGTTACAGTGGACGGGTCTACAGTCACTGGGTGTTACAGTGGACGGGTCTACAGTCACTGGGTGTTACAGTCGACGGGTCTACAGTCACTGGGTGTTACAGTGGACGGGTCTACAGTCACTGGGTGTTACAGTGGACGGGTCTACAGTCACTGGGTGTTACAGTGGACGGGTCTACAGTCACTGGGTGTTACAGTGGACGGGTCTACAGTCACTGGGTGTTACAGTGGACGGGTCTACAGTCACTGGGTGTTACAGTGGACGGGTCTACAGTCACTGGGTGTTACAGTGGACGGGTCTACAGTCACTGGGTATTACAGTTGGACCAAACTCTCACAAGTCAAGCCTGGCCTCGGGCCGGGCTTGGGGAGTAGAAGAACTCCCAGAACCCCATCAACCAGGTATCAACCAGGTATCAACCAGGTATCAACCAGGGTAGGTTAGGTGTTTTGGTTGTGTTGGCGTCTGTTTGTCTTTGTACTACCTTAGTGAAAAAATTCGACCTGCGATTCGAACACAGGAAGAATGTCAGTTCAAGAAAAAAGTCTGAAAGTAATTAGATGTATCGTGTGTTAAGTATTTTTCATCCACGGGCTTTTGACAACTGGAAGAACGACCATTTAGCTATTGTCCGAGTGTGTCAGTCTGAACTAATGGAACCAAATTATTAGGCTTGAGTGAACTGATGTACGTCAATAATATAATCATGATGATCTATTAAACAATGTGGATTAATAACGTAAATTAATATAATTTATCAGTTGACCTTACTAGTATTGACCTCAGCCAGTCACAACGTAATGTCCTCATCAACACATTTCTCCCATAATGTTTGCTTTAATTTTGACAGCATCCAACTCGATCCATCAGGATTCAGTTCTAATAAGACAATTAGGTGAACCCCCGCCCCACCTCCGGCTCTGTGGGGAGGTGGGCTTGGGGGTTAGAGTCCGGGGGACATGGCTATAGAGCCCGGGGGACATGGCTATAGAACCCGGGGGACATGGCTATAGAGTCCGGGGTGACATGGCTATAGAGCCCGGGGGACATGGCTATAGAGCCCGGGGGACATGGCTATAGAGCCCGGGGTGACATGGCTATAGAGCCCGGGGGACATGGCTATAGAGCCCGGGGGACATGGCTATAGAGTCCGGGGTGACATGGCTATAGAGCCCGGGGGACATGGCTATAGAGCCCGGGGTGACATGGCTATAGAGCCCGGGGGACATGGCTATAGAGCCAGGGGGACATGGCTATAGAGTCCGGGGTGACATGGCTATAGAGCCCGGGGGACAGGGCTATAGAGCCCGGGGGACATACTACAGGGTTATCAGGGGTTTACAACCCCGTCTGGCATTATCTTGTGTGGGTAGCCGGGTGAGTGAACCCGTACTAACACCAGCCATGGTAACGGCACTCGTGTCGGGAAGGAGGAGGAGGAGGGAACTATCTCTCCTCACTAGAGAAAGGGAAGGAGGAACGGCTCTCTCAAAGAGAGAGAGGGAGGGAGAGAGCTATTAACTTCAGAAGTTTATTGTATTCTAAGGTGACCACCAGTATCAACACTGTCCTCTAAGGTGACCACCAGTATCAACACTGTCCTCTAAGGTGACCACCAGTATCAACACTGTGTTCTAAGGTGACCACCAGTATCAACACTGTGTTCTAAGGTGACCACCAGTATCAACACTGTCCTCTAAGGTGACCACCAGTATCAACACTGTGTTCTAAGGTGACCACCAGTATCAACACTGTGCTCTAAGGTGACCACCAGTATCAACACTGTCCTCTAAGGTGACCACCAGTATCAACACTGTGTTCTAAGGTGACCACCAGTATCAACACTGTCCTCTAAGGTGACCACCAGTATCAACACTGTGTTCTAAGGTGACCACCAGTATCAACACTGTCCTCTAAGGTGACCACCAGTATCAACACTGTATAACACCATAAAGGTGTTTTGTAGTGTATTTCATATAGAATACATGATAGTCAGTCATGCATGATATTTGAGGCGCCAGACTGTCTCTCGTTAGTAATTAAAAAGTCACACCTCTACAGTGTTAATGACCACATGATGACCAGGGGTCAGGTCGTGTTAATTGATCTTGCTTCTGCTAAGCTGATAATTGCAGACAGGTAGTCAGGTGTGCCCATCAAACAAGCCGTTGTTTAAGGTGTGATAGGTAGAGCGCCTGAGGCTAAGTTAGCTTCGTCTACTTATTAGGCGGAGATAACTCCAGGGGCTCCCCATAAATACCCAGGGATCTGTACATTCAGTAGACAGAGATCAGACAGAAACACAGAGGATCGAAGACCAAGCTGGAGCTCGCTTGTCGCCAGGCTGTCAGGTTGGGGGGGGGGGGACTCTGTCAATCACGCCCCCCCCCCCTTAATATCCAACTTAGATCTAGGGACTTTGGTGAGTTGAACTGAAGGTGACGTGTCTAGGGTGTTTCCCAACTTAAGTTGTTGTGTGATTTTCGGCGGCAGTCAGTCGTAGTGGCCTCAAATTCTTGTGTGGTGACTCACATTTATGTATTCATGTTGACATTTAAATTTACCTGATTAACGTATAATATCCCTATGAATGAAGATCTAATGTTAAATATATATTTTATTAACTTGTTGGTAAAGTTGACTTTAATTTTGTTCACTAGATCTTAGACCTTTGGCAGTTGAGGCTAGAGTTGACAGCTCGCTGAGTTTACTGTTTTCACGAATTTAATATGCGAGTAAATGCTTACAGTTGATACATGAACTCCTTGGATAATTTTGTGGTACAGACAAGTTCCATTCCTTGTCTTGTCTGTACTGTATATAAATGGATGGTGGCAGCTACTTTCTACTTCAACTTTCTACCTTATCTACAACTCTGCTATTTTCTACTTCCCCCAGTGATCTCATTCTCTTCCTCCTTCTAACTTTACCTTTTCCCCTGACCATACTCCTTCCTCACAACTTTTGACACATACTGTAGGAGAGGGAAATAAAGCTAAATTTTAATTTGTAAATATTTTATGGTATACTATATAAGAATCTAATAATCCTCACACCTCTCTACCTCCCTCACCCCATACCCTCATTTCTTTCCATTTTTATTTTCCGTTCGTGACAATGAATAGTATTAGGGTTCTCTAGAGTACTGGTAGTACTGATCAGGTACAATAATGCCTTGTTTGTGTAGTACCTAGGTAATTAATTACCATGGTTATAAGGCGTATGGCCGCAAGGCAGCGGAGGTTTAAAATCAGGGTTTTCCTTCCCCCTAGATGGGCTGCCTTCCCAGGCTATCGAGTCCCATCTACCCGGAGCAGCTGGTTTTAAGGCGCCAGAGGCACGCCCTCGCCCCTTCTCCTGTCGGTAAAAGCAGTTCCGCCGGACTTAGACTAAGCCACCCGTGCAGACCAGGAGTTGGACTTGGTTGCCAGAGGCTATTTGAGACGCATGCCGTATAGGAGCATTTTATAGGTCATGGGAGCTCGTCCCCCATTACCACCCCCTGGCTATGACAACCCCTTGGAACCTTGAAAGGCGTTGAATTAGAGAGGCTGCAATAGCAGCTCCGAGGGAACTCTAGGATTAGTTAATTAAGGGTGAGTTAATGGAGGAAAGAGACCCATTTCCCTGACCCCCTGTTACAATGGTGGCAGCGGTGGGATATATGGAACCCGCCAAACACACACCGAAACTACGACGTTGGTACAACGTTTGTTTTAACGCCACCTAACCAGTTATAACAACCAATACAGCAAGTTGTAACAACGTTCTACTACGTCAAAAACACATTAAGCCAAGATGTAACAACTTTAATACGAGTTGTAACAAGCGGAAAATAGAGACAGTTACGGTTTGTGTTTCCAGATAAGTTCCCAACGCCTCTGAGCCGATGGAAGACGGTTGAGTACATACCTCGTCCCATCTGCCCAAGGCGGCCTTCACGTACCTGCCTACGTTTAATTCTACCTTAACTGCCTACCCTTAATCCTACAGGAGGTGACCTAACAGCCAAGATGTGAGAGCCTTTCAGCAATTCATGAAAGAACTTGCTGAAAACAACGCTGCTACCATTGTAACCGGGGTCGGGGGAAATGGCTCTCTGTTTCGTCCATTAGCCCGCCCTTAGTTAACTATTTCTACAGTACCCCCCAGAGTTCCTACTGCAACCTCTCTAGTTCAGTACCTTGTAACCTCGGTATTTGATTACCTACGTACTACACAAACAAGGTATTGTACCTGATCTGCTACCAGCAACTCTAGAGAACTCTAGAACATTTCACTGTCACTATCCGGGAAAATAAAAGAAAGGAGTTATTAAATGGGGGTGAGGGCATGGGGCGAGGGAGTTAAGAGAGGTGGAAGGGGGAGTGGGAGGAGTATGGTCAGGGGAAAAGGTAAAGTTAGAAGGAGGAAGAGAATGAGATCACTGGGGGAAGTAGAAAATAGCAGAGTTGTAAATAAGGTAGAAAGTAGAAGTAGAAAGTAGCTGCCACCATCCATTTATGTACATTACAGACAAGACAAGGAATGGAACTTGTCTGTACCACAAAATTATCCAAGGAGTTCATGTATCAACTGTAAGCATATTCTCGCATATTAAATTCGTGAAAACAGTAAACTCAGCGGCCTGTCAACTCTAGCCTCAACCGCCAAAGGTCTAGGGAACAAAATTAAAGTCAACTTTACCAACAAGTTAATATAATATATATTTAACATTAGATCTTCATTCATAGGGATATTATACGTTAATCAGGTAAATTTAAATGTCAACATGAATACACAAATGTGAGTCACCACACAAGAATTTGAGGCCACTACGACTGACTGCCGCCGAAAATCACACAACTTAAGTTGGGAAACACCCTAGACACGTCACCTTCAGTTCAACTCACCAAAGTCCCTAGATCTAAGTTGGATATTAAGGGGGGGGGCGTGATTGACAGAGTCCCACCCCCCAACCTGACAGCCTGGCGACAAGCGAGCTCCAGCTTGGTCTTCGATCCTCTGTGTTTCTGTCTGATCTCTGTCTACTGAATGTACAGTTCCCTGGGTATTTATGGGGAGACCCTGGAGTTAGCTCCGCCTAATAAGTAGACGAAGCTAACTTAGCCTCAGGCGCTCTACCTATCACACCTTAAACAACGGCTTGTTTGATGGGCACACCTGACTACCTGTCTGCAATTATCAGCTTAGCAGAAGCAAGATCAATTAACACGACCTGACCCCTGGTCATCATGTGGTCATTAACACTGTAGAGGTGTGAGTTTTTAATTACTAACGACAGACAGTCTGGCGCCTCAAATATCATGCATGACTGACTATCATGTATTCTATATGAAATACACTACAAAACACCTTTATGGTGTTACAACACTGCTCTAAGGTGACCACCAGTACCAACACTGTACTCTAAGGTGACCACCAGTACCAACACTGTACTCTAAGGTGACCACCAGTACCAACACTGCTCTAAGGTGACCACCAGTACCAACACTGTACTCTAAGGTGACCACCAGTACCAACACTGTACTCTAAGGTGACCACCAGTACCAACACTGTACTCTAAGGTGACCACCAGTACCATCACTGCTCTAAGGTGACCACCAGTACCAACACTGTACTCTAAGGTGACCACCAGTACCAACACTGTACTCTAAGGTGACCACCAGTACCACCACTGTACTCTAAGGTGACCACCAGTACCAACACTGTACTCTAAGGTGACCACCAGTACCATCACTGCTCTAAGGTGACCACCAGTACCAACACTGTACTCTAAGGTGACCACCAGTACCAACACTGCTCTAAGGTGACCACCAGTACCATCACTGTACTCTAAGGTGACCACCAGTACCAACACTGTACTCTAAGGTGACCACCAGTACCAACACTGTACTCTAAGGTGACCACCAGTACCAACACTGTACTCTAAGGTGACCACCAGTACCACCACTGTACTCTAAGGTGACCACCAGTACCATCACTGTGCTCTAAGGTGACCACCAGTACCAACACTGTACTCTAAGGTGACCACCAGTACCAACACTGCTCTAAGGTGACCACCAGTACCAACACTGCTCTAAGGTGACCACCAGTACCATCACTGTACTCTAAGGTGACCACCAGTACCAACACTGTACTCTAAGGTGACCACCAGTACCAACACTGCTCTAAGGTGACCACCAGTACCATCACTGTACTCTAAGGTGACCACCAGTACCAACACTGTACTCTAAGGTGACCACCAGTACCAACACTGCTCTAAGGTGACCACCAGTACCAACACTGTACTCTAAGGTGACCACCAGTACCACCACTGTACTCTAAGGTGACCACCAGTACCAACACTGCTCTAAGGTGACCACCAGTACCAACACTGTACTCTAAGGTGACCACCAGTACCACCACTGTACTCTAAGGTGACCACCAGTACCAACACTGTACTCTAAGGTGACCACCAGTACCAACACTGCTCTAAGGTGACCACCAGTACCAACACTGCTCTAAGGTGACCACCAGTACCAACACTGTACTCTAAGGTGACCACCAGTACCAACACTGCTCTAAGGTGACCACCAGTACCATCACTGCTCTAAGGTGACCACCAGTACCATCACTGTACTCTAAGGTGACCACCAGTACCAACACTGTGCTCTAAGGTGACCACCAGTACCAACACTGTACTCTAAGGTGACCACCAGTACCAACACTGTGCTCTAAGGTGACCACCAGTACCATCACTGTGCTCTAAGGTGACCACCAGTACCATCACTGTACTCTAAGGTGACCACCAGTACCATCACTGCTCTAAGGTGACCACCAGTACCAACACTGTGCTCTAAGGTGACCACCAGTACCATCACTGTACTCTAAGGTGACCACCAGTACCAACACTGTACTCTAAGGTGACCACCAGTACCACCACTGTACTCTAAGGTGACCACCAGTACCAACACTGTACTCTAAGGTGACCACCAGTACCAACACTGTACTCTAAGGTGACCACCAGTACCAACACTGTACTCTAAGGTGACCACCAGTACCAACACTGTACTCTAAGGTGACCACCAGTACCAACACTGTACTCTAAGGTGACCACCAGTACCAACACTGTACTCTAAGGTGACCACCAGTACCAACACTGTACTCTAAGGTGACCACCAGTACCAACACTGTACTCTAAGGTGACCACCAGTACCATCACTGTACTCTAAGGTGACCACCAGTACCAACACTGCTCTAAGGTGACCACCAGTACCAACACTGTACTCTAAGGTGACCACCAGTACCAACACTGTACTCTAAGGTGACCACCAGTACCAACACTGCTCTAAGGTGACCACCAGTACCAACACTGTACTCTAAGGTGACCACCAGTACCACCACTGTACTCTAAGGTGACCACCAGTACCAACACTGTACTCTAAGGTGACCACCAGTACCAACACTGTACTCTAAGGTGACCACCAGTACCAACACTGTACTCTAAGGTGACCACCAGTACCAACACTGCTCTAAGGTGACCACCAGTACCATCACTGTACTCTAAGGTGACCACAAGTACCACCACTGCTCTAAGGTGACCACCAGTATCATCACTGCTCTAAGGTGACCACCAGTACCAACACTGTACTCTAAGGTGACCACCAGTACCAACACTGTACTCTAAGGTGACCACCAGTACCAACACTGTACTCTAAGGTGACCACCAGTACCAACACTGCTCTAAGGTGACCACCAGTACCAACACTGTACTCTAAGGTGACCACCAGTACCAACACTGCTCTAAGGTGACCACCAGTACCAACACTGCTCTAAGGTGACCACCAGTATCATCACTGCTCTAAGGTGACCACCAGTACCAACACTGCTCTAAGGTGACCACCAGTACCAACACTGCTCTAAGGTGACCACCAGTACCAACACTGTACTCTAAGGTGACCACCAGTACCAACACTGTACTCTAAGGTGACCACCAGTACCATCACTGCTCTAAGGTGACCACCAGTACCATCACTGTACTCTAAGGTGACCACAAGTACCACCACTGCTCTAAGGTGACCACCAGTACCATCACTGCTCTAAGGTGACCACCAGTACCATCACTGTACTCTAAGGTGACCACAAGTACCACCACTGCTCTAAGGTGACCACCAGTACCATCACTGTACTCTAAGGTGACCACAAGTACCACCACTGCTCTAAGGTGACCACCAGTATCATCACTGCTCTAAGGTGACCACCAGTATCATCACTGCTCTAAGGTGACCACCAGTACCAACACTGCTCTAAGGTGACCACCAGTACCAACACTGTACTCTAAGGTGACCACCAGTACCAACACTGTACTCTAAGGTGACCACCAGTACCATCACTGTACTCTAAGGTGACCACCAGTACCATCACTGTACTCTAAGGTGACCACCAGTACCAACACTGTACTCTAAGGTGACCACCAGTACCAACACTGTACTCTAAGGTGACCACCAGTACCAACACTGCTCTAAGGTGACCACCAGTACCATCACTGTACTCTAAGGTGACCACCAGTACCAACACTGTACTCTAAGGTGACCACCAGTACCAACACTGCTCTAAGGTGACCACCAGTACCAACACTGTACTCTAAGGTGACCACCAGTACCATCACTGTACTCTAAGGTGACCACCAGTACCAACACTGTACTCTAAGGTGACCACCAGTACCAACACTGCTCTAAGGTGACCACCAGTACCAACACTGTACTCTAAGGTGACCACCAGTACCAACACTGTACTCTAAGGTGACCACCAGTACCAACACTGCTCTAAGGTGACCACCAGTACCAACACTGTACTCTAAGGTGACCACCAGTACCAACACTGCTCTAAGGTGACCACCAGTACCAACACTGTACTCTAAGGTGACCACCAGTACCAACACTGTACTCTAAGGTGACCACCAGTACCAACACTGCTCTAAGGTGACCACCAGTACCACCACTGTACTCTAAGGTGACCACCAGTACCAACACTGTACTCTAAGGTGACCACCAGTACCACCACTGTACTCTAAGGTGACCACCAGTACCAACACTGTACTCTAAGGTGACCACCAGTACCAACACTGCTCTAAGGTGACCACCAGTACCAACACTGTGCTCTAAGGTGACCACCAGTACCAACACTGTACTCTAAGGTGACCACCAGTACCATCACTGTACTCTAAGGTGACCACCAGTACCAACACTGTACTCTAAGGTGACCACAAGTACCACCACTGCTCTAAGGTGACCACCAGTACCAACACTGTACTCTAAGGTGACCACCAGTACCAACACTGCTCTAAGGTGACCACCAGTACCAACACTGTACTCTAAGGTGACCACCAGTACCAACACTGCTCTAAGGTGACCACCAGTACCAACACTGTACTCTAAGGTGACCACCAGTACCAACACTGTACTCTAAGGTGACCACCAGTACCAACACTGTACTCTAAGGTGACCACCAGTACCAACACTGCTCTAAGGTGACCACCAGTACCAACACTGTACTCTAAGGTGACCACCAGTACCAACACTGTACTCTAAGGTGACCACCAGTACCAACACTGTACTCTAAGGTGACCACCAGTACCAACACTGTACTCTAAGGTGACCACCAGTACCATCACTGCTCTAAGGTGACCACCAGTACCATCACTGTACTCTAAGGTGACCACCAGTACCATCACTGCTCTAAGGTGACCACCAGTACCAACACTGTACTCTAAGGTGACCACCAGTACCAACACTGCTCTAAGCAGGAGTCCCCCCCCCCGTCACCTCTAACAGCTGGTGACAAAAATCGCCGCCATTCCCGTTAACGGCATTTTTCCAGCTAGTAAATCATGCCCATTGGAGATAATAGCATAGCGCCATGTTGGTGATTAGGCTCACACAACAGCCCTTGTTGGCGCCGGCGGCAACTGCTCTTGTCGGGTGGTTGGTAGAGCTTTCCTCTCTACAGGCGAGGAGTCACAATAACGTGGCTGAAGTATGTTGACCAGACCACACTCTAGAAGGTGAAGGGACGACGACGTTTCGGTCCGTCCTGGACCATTCTCAAGTCGATTGACTTGAGAATGGTCCAGGACGGACCGAAACGTCGTCGTCCCTTCAATTTCTAGTGTGTGGTCTGGTCAACTTTCCTCTCTACCGGGACAGTCTAGAGTCACCTGCACTAGAGCGACGGTCTCGCTTCGTGCAGGTCTGCGTTCAATCCCCAAGTGGTTGGGGGCACCATTCCTTCCCCCCGTCCCATCCCTAGTCCTTATCCTGATCCCTTCCCAGTGCTATATAGTCATAATGGCTTGGCGCTTTCCCCCTGATAGTTCAATTCTCTGGGGATAGTTTGGTTGTTTGTCATCATTTACTGTGTTAATTGGGTGAGGTATTTAATTATTGGTAAGACTTTCGCAGCGTCGACAAGACTCACGCAGCGTCGACAAGACTCACACAGCGTCGACAAGACTCACACAGCGTCGACAAGACTTACACAGCGTCGACAAGACTCACACAGCGTCGACAAGACTTTCGCAGCGTCGACAAGACTCACACAGCGTCGACAAGACTTTCGCAGCGTCGACAAGACTCACACAGCGTCGACAAGACTTTCGCAGCGTCGACAAGACTCACACACCGTCGACAAG
Source organism: Procambarus clarkii (assembly GCF_040958095.1). Lineage (NCBI taxonomy): Eukaryota > Metazoa > Arthropoda > Malacostraca > Decapoda > Cambaridae > Procambarus > Procambarus clarkii. The sequence goes on along the minus strand of NC_091236.1, from coordinate 6,283,183 downwards.
ACTCACACAGCGTCGACAAGACTCACACAGCGTCGACAGATAGCGTCTATAACCAACGCAGATAACGTCTATAACCAACGCAGATAACGTCTATAACCAACGCAGATAACGTCTATAACCAACGCAGATAACGTCTATAACCAACGCAGATAACGTCTATAACCAACGCAGATAACGTCTATAACCAACGCAGATAACGTCTATAACCAACGCAGATAACGTCTATAACCAACGCAGATAACGTCTATAACTAACGCCATCAACGCAGATAACGTCTATAACCAACGCAGATAACGTCTATAACCAACACCATCGACGCAGATAGCGTCTATAACCAACGCAGATAACGTCTATAACCAACGCAGATAACGTCTATAACCAACGCAGATAACGTCTATAACCAACGCAGATAACGTCTATAACCAACGCAGATAACGTCTATAACCAACGCAGATAACGTCTATAACTAACGCCATCAACGCAGATAACGTCTATAACCAACGCAGATAACGTCTATAACCAACGCAGATAACGTCTATAACCAACGCAGATAACGTCTATAACCAACGCAGATAACGTCTATAACCAACGCAGATAACGTCTGTAACCAACGCAGATAACGTCTATAACCAACGCAGATAACGTCTATAACCAACGCAGATAACGTCTATAACCAACACCATCAACGCAGATAACGTCTATAACTAACGCAGATAACGTCTATAACCAACGCAGATAACGTCTATAACCAACGCAGATAACGTCTATAACCAACGCAGATAACGTCTATAACCAACACCATCAACGCAGATAACGTCTATAACTAACGCAGATAACGTCTATAACCAACGCAGATAACGTCTATAACCAACGCAGATAACGTCTATAACCAACGCAGATAACGTCTATAACCAACGCAGATAACGTCTATAACTAACGCCATCAACGCAGATAACGTCTATAACCAACGCAGATAACGTCTATAACCAACGCAGATAACGTCTATAACCAACGCAGATAACGTCTATAACCAACGCAGATAACGTCTATAACCAACGCAGATAACGTCTATAACTAACGCCATCAACGCAGATAACGTCTATAACCAACGCAGATAACGTCTATAACCAACGCCATCAACGCAGATAACGTCTATAACCAACGCAGATAACGTCTATAACCAACGCCATCAACGCAGATAACGTCTGTAACCAACGCAGATAACGTCTATAACCAACGCAGATAACGTCTATAACCAACGCAGATAACGTCTATAACCAACGCCATCAACGCAGATAACGTCTGTAACCAACGCAGATAACGTCTATAACCAACGCAGATAACGTCTATAACCAACGCTGATAACGTCTATAACCAACGCAGATAACGTCTATAACCAACGCAGATAACGTCTATAACCAACGCAGATAACGTCTATAACCAACGCAGATAACGTCTATAACCAACGCAGATAACGTCTATAACCAACGCAGATAACGTCTATAACTAACGCCATCAACGCAGATAACGTCTATAACCAACGCAGATAACGTCTATAACCAACGCCATCAACGCAGATAACGTCTATAACCAACGCAGATAACGTCTATAACCAACGCCATCAACGCAGATAACGTCTGTAACCAACGCAGATAACGTCTATAACCAACGCAGATAACGTCTATAACCAACGCAGATAACGTCTATAACCAACGCCATCAACGCAGATAACGTCTGTAACCAACGCAGATAACGTCTATAACCAACGCAGATAACGTCTATAACCAACGCTGATAACGTCTATAACCAACGCAGATAACGTCTATAACCAACGCAGATAACGTCTATAACCAACGCAGATAACGTCTATAACCAACGCAGATAACGTCTATAACCAACGCAGATAACGTCTATAACCAACGCAGATAACGTCTATAACCAACGCAGATAACGTCTATAACCAACGCAGATAACGTCTATAACCAACGCAGATAACGTCTATAACCAACGCAGATAACGTCTACAACCAACGCAGATAACGTCTATAACCAACGCAGATAACGTCTATAACCAACGCCGATAACGTCTATAACCAACGCAGATAACGTCTATAACCAACGCAGATAACGTCTATAACCAACGCAGATAACGTCTATAACCAACGCAGATAACGTCTATAACCAACGCAGATAACGTCTATAACCAACGCAGATAACGTCTATAGCCAACGCAGATAACGTCTATAACCAACGCAGAAAACGTCTATAACCAACGCAGAAAACGTCTATAACCAACGCAGATAACGTCTATAACCAACGCAGATAACGTCTATAACCAACGCCATCAACGCAGATAACGTCAATAACCAACGCAGATAACGTCTATAACCAACGCAGATAACGTCTATAACCAACGCAGATAACGTCTATAACCAACGCAGATAACGTCTATAACCAACGCAGATAATGTCTATAGCCAACGCAGATAACGTCTATAGCCAACGCAGATAACGTCTATAACCAACGCAGATAACGTCTATAACCAACGCAGATAACGTCTATAACCAACGCAGATAATGTCTATAACCAACGCCGATAACGTCTATAACCAACGCAGATAACGTCTATAGCCAACGCAGATAACGTCTATAACCAACGCAGATAACGTCTATAACCAACGCAGATAGCGTCTATAACCAACGCAGATAACGTCTATAACCAACGCAGATAACGTCTATAACCAACGCAGAAAACGTCTATAACCAACGCAGATAACGTCTATAACCAACGCAGATAACGTCTATAACCAACGCAGATAACGTCTATAACCAACGCAGATAACGTCTATAACCAACGCAGATAACGTCTATAACCAACGCAGATAACGTCTATAACCAACGCAGAAAACGTCTATAACCAACGCAGATAACGTCTATAACCAACGCAGATAACGTCTATAACCAACGCCACTCAGATATTGCAAATATTGTACCCGCTGGGTTGAGATATTTCAACCATGTTATTTTAACGTATCCTTTATCACGTGATAAACATGGCTGGTTCATATCCATGGTTCTAATATATAATACATCACCCATGTTGAGGGACTACTGTGCTATACGACAAAGTAGTTTCGGTCGAAATTCTCGCGCATTATTCATTAAAAACTTACATAGGAGCTCTGTAATTTTCAATAGGTTTGTTCTTCAGTAATTTTGCAGCGATCATTTTTTTGAAATACATTCATAAAATTGCTCGGTGATAAATAATGGCCAATACGCTGGAATGAGTTTATTTCTGGTGTTTAACTTTCAGCGGTAATTACAATTTGCTCTTAGGTAAGTTTAGAGTGGTGGGGTTTGGTTGCTGGGAGTGGGTTGTTGGTGGACTGGTAGGTTTGGTTGCTGGGAGTGGGTTGTTGGTCAAATGGTAAGGTTTGGTCGCTGGGAGTGGGTTGTCGGTCAAATGGTAAGGTTTGGTTGCTGGGAGTGGGTTGTCGGTCAAATGGTAAGGTTTGGTTGCTGGGAGTGGGTTGTCGGTCAACTGGTATGTTTGGTTGCTGGCAGTGGGTTGTCGGTCGACTGGTAGGTTTGGTCGCTGGGAGTGGGTTGTCGGTCAACTGGTAGGTTTGGTCGCTGGGAGTGGGTTGTCGGTCAACTGGTAAGGTTTGATCGCTGGGAGTGGGTTGTCGGTCAACTGGTAAGGTTTGATCGCTGGGAGTGGGTTGTCGGTCAACTGGTAAGGTTTGATCGCTGGGAGTGGGTTGTCGGTCAACTGGTAAGGTTTGATCGCTGGGAGTGGGTTGTCGGTCAACTGGTAAGGTTTGATCGCTGGGAGTGGGTTGTCGATGGAATACACAGCAGTAAATAGATTCTCATCTCCCGTTTTCTGTGATCTGTGAACGTTTGATTAATTCCAATAACCAAACTATTTCAATTCAATCAGAATGAACTGTACTGGGTGTAAGTATTTTTAGCTTCACTGCGCATCATATGTAAATACCTGCTGGGAAATATTCATTCCGAACACAGTACACAGGACCCCGCCGTAATTTGACGAACGCTTTCAATTTTGTATAATTAATAATATTACAGAATGATGTAATTGTTTATGTCATTGCACTGTAGCAATTATCATCAATATTACTATTATCACCGCCACCATCACTGTGACAACCCGTGACTACCACTAGACCGTAAGCCTACCATACCTTAGAGCCTAACTCCTCCCTTGACAAGAAAGTTTTCGAATCTAAGAATATGTTTAAGAGTTATGCTATGAAAATTAGGCCTAGCCTTGAGCAGAGGAACTGCTGTATTCCTGTCAGGGTCGTTTTAATGGGGTTTGTGTTAAGGGCAACGAAGGTGACCCATCTGGGTGGATTTTGGGTCATTTACATATGGTTGGTTGAGGTAGGGCCGTGGCGTGGGGTGGACCTGGTTGTGGCAGGCTGTGGGGCTGGTGGAGGTTTGTGGTTTAAGGTTGCTGGGGTGGGCTGTGGGAGTGGGCTGTGGGGGTGAGATATTAACTGGGTATATGGGGCAGTATACACAAGACCGGCGCCGCTGCTCTCGAGGTGAACCCTAATCTTACCCGCAGAACATATCTCTGCTGACAGTCAGATATATTACACTCATCTTGCCATATATTTTTTGTTCTCCCTCTCGTTGTCCTTCTCTTCCCCACTTGCTGTCCTGACTTTCCCTTCGCTAATTTATCCACCACACAACCACCTCTTCTCCCTCAGTTCCTTTTTTCCCCCCTTCCATTTCTCCTCTCTCACCTCCTCTCTTTCCTTGGCCTTCTTCTCCAGTTCCCATAACAAATCTAGACCAATCCATCCTGTCTACCATCATAATTAAGCCAGCTTTCTCACTCTTGTTACCTATAATGGTTGTCTGTACATCCGGGCTCACCAGTCGCTTCTTTTAATCTCTTGTTTAAAAGTCTCTCGAGGCATTAAATCCCCTTTCAAGACTTTTTCACGAGTGGCCTAAGAGGATGTGATGGATGTAAACCTCCTGCACTGGGCCATTGGTTTCCGGGCGTTGGGAGTACAGAATATTGTTGATCTTTGCAGGCTGCACCTGCACTGTTGCAAGTCTCCCTCGCTGACTTAAGACAGGTGGTCAATATTTCTTCTACTCCTTGTACATAATAGCCGGGTCGCTTCCACGTGTGATAGTTCTAATATCATCTCTCTACTTGGAGAATATCACTCATGCATCCTCCATAAAGGAGGAAATAAGGCAGAGACAAAAAAATACAGACCGATAGCACTAACATCACTCATCATAAAAAATTTTGAGAGAGTGCTAAGAAGATCACAAAATACACGGAATCACAGCATCTCCATAACCCCGGACAACATGGGTTCAGACCAGGGCGCTCTTGCCTGTCACAGTTGCTGGACCACTATGACATGGCACTAGATGCCATGGAAGACAAACAAAACGCTGATGTAATTTACACAGATTTCGCAAAACCCTTCGACAAATGTGACCATGGTGTTATTGCACATAAAATGCGTTCAAAAGGAATTACCGGAAAAAAAAGGCAGATGGATCTACAATTTCCTGACTAACAGAACCCAATGTGTAATAGTCAACAAAATAAAATCCGGACCATCAACCGTGAAGAGCTCAGTCCCCCAGGGTACTGTGCTTGCTCCAGTACTTTTTCTCATCCTCATATCGGACACAGACAAGGACACAATCTATAGCACTGTATCATCCTTTGTAGATGACACTAGGATCTTCATGAGAGTAGACAACATAGAGGACATGGCAAACCTCCAGTCAGATGAAGATCAGGTCTTTCTATGGGCTGCAAAAAATAATATTGTGTTTAACAAAGATAACTTCCAGTTCATGCGCTACGGAAAAAAATAAAATATAAAGGCAGAAACCACGTACAAAACTCAGTCAAATCATAACAGTGAACGAAAAGGCAATGTAAAGGATCTGGGTGTACTCATGTCGGAAGACCTTACCTTTAAAGAACACAATAAAGTAGCCGTCACAACTACAAGAAAAATGACAGGTTGGATAACGAGAACTTTTCACACTAGAGATGCTGTACCAATGATGATACTCTTCAAGACGCTAGTGCTCTCTAGAGTGGAGTACTGCTGCACAATGACAAGCCCCTTTCAAAGCTGGAGAAATTGCTGACCTGGAGAGCGTGCAGAGATCCTTTACTCCTAGAATCCACTCACTAAAACACCTAAACTATTGGGACCGACTAAAGAGCCTAAATCTGTATTCTCTTGAGCGCAGGCGGGAGAGATACTAATCTATACGTGGAAAATAGTAGAGGGGCTGGTCCCAAACCTGCACACAGTCGAGGACCGGGCCGCGGGGACGCTAAGCCCCGAAAACACCTCAACGTAACCATACGAGACGCCTAGGCAAGAAAGATCTAATTATATTGTTGTTGAAGCTTTCAATCACTACCTAGTTCTCTAATCACTACCTAGTTCTCTAATAATTACCTAGTTCTCTAATCACTACCTAGTTCTCTAATCACTACCTAGTTCTCTAATCATTACCTAGTTCTCTAATCACTACCTAGTTCTCTAATCACTACCTAGTTCTCTAATCACTACCTAGTTCTCTAATCACTACCTAGTTCTCTAATCATTACCTAGTTCTCTAATCACTACCTAGTTCTGTAATCACTACCTAGTTCTCTAATCACTACCTAGTTCTGTAATCACTACCTAGTTCTGTAATCATTACCTAGTTCTGTAATCACTACCTAGTTCTCTAATCACTACCTAGTTCTGTAATCACTACCTAGTTCTGTAATCACTACCTAGTTCTCTAATCACTACCTAGTTCTCTAATCACTACCTAGTTCTCTAATCACTACCTAGTTCTCTAATCACTATCTAATCTGGTAGTGTCTTGTGTGTTTACCTCGATAATTGGTTAAATAAATTTGTGTTAGATTAGAGGCGATCAGAATTATGACCACGGAGCATTCTCCGTGGTGCAGTGGTAAGACACTCGCCTGGCGTTCCGCGAGCGCTTTGTCATGGGTTCGTATCCTGGTCGGGGAGGATTTACTGGGCGCAAATCCTTAACTGTAGCCTCTGTTTAACGCAACAGTAAAATGTGTACTTGGTTGTAACAACGATTCTTCGCGGCAGGGGATCGTATTCCAGGGACCTGCCCGAAACGCTACGCGTACTAGTGGCTCTACAAGAATGTAACAACTCTTGTATATATCTTCACACTAGAGATGCTATACCGATGATGATACTTAAACATTACTTTGAGATGATAAAAAAAAAATCAAAATTCTCAATGAGATTTGCTCCAACCCTATTTACATGCAACTGAAAACTCACAATTATATAGATATGACAGAGCCCCAACAACTCTACAACCTATACAATAGTGGCTTAACCACTGCACTGCATAAAGTGCCTTTAGGCGCTCTGAGAGTTGTGCTATTTTTTTTAATTAGGCTATATTTTAATGTTCAAGTATCATCTCAAAATGTTTATCTCAAAAAAAATCAAAATCTCAAAAAAACCACAACAACATACGAATGGGTGCAAAGTATTAAAGAATTTATCAGTTAAGCTGATTATTGTGCAGGAAAAACAGTGTAATGCTGTACCACACTGTTCCTTGTGTGTGACGTCAGCACGTGTTGTGTTGTGAGGGGGGGGGGGAAGGGTTGTGATGGAGGCAGTTGTGAAGGAGGAGGATTCTAAGGGAGGAAGGTTATGGAGGGGAAGATAGTAGTGGGAAAGGTTGTGAGGGGGGAAGGCAGAAACATTTTCACAATAGTGGCAGCTTAGTTTGCATGTATTGTATTCAACAGTTCATGGCCTCCGAAGTGCTATATACGAGGTTGTCACTAACAATAACTCTGAGAGGAGAGCGACCTCGCAGGGATTCGAAGCTCGTAACCTCTTTACTGATACAGATCGCCCGCCCATGGTCCAGGACACACCTCTCGCTGGACACGTAAATCTACATCAATAAAAGAGTGTGTGTGTTTCTGTTTGTCCAAGTTTGGAGTCTAGACATTTGGAGATATTTTCGCCCAACGTTTCAAAATGATATGGGTAATATGTGACTGCCATAGATTGCTCGCAGTCAGCCACATTGCCACTCTTTAAGAAATATTGCTCCCTACAGCTACCCTCTTAGATTTTGATGAAATCCGAAAATTGGGATTTGTTTTTTAAAGTTTTGTGGGCAATTTTTCATCTTATAATATTACACATTCTTAGAAAGGGAGAGAAAGGGAGAGAGGGGGAATTGGAAGTGAGAGATGGAGAGGGGTGGAGAGGGGGAGAGAAGGTGGAGGAGGGTGGGGGGAGGGGAGGGAGAGCAGGCCATAGAGGTATACCTCATCTTGTACTTGGCAAATTCCACTTAAGATAACGTCAGAGAAGGCTCGAGCCGTTTAGACTAATGATGAGGTTATCTTAAGAGGATTTCGGGGCTTAGCGTCCCCGCGGCCCGGTCCTCGACCAGGCCTTTACCCCCAGGAAGCAGCCCGTGACAGCTAACTCCAAGGTACCTATTTACTGCTAGGTAACAGGGGCATCAGGGAGAAAGAAACATTTTGCCCATTTGTCTCCGCCTCCACCAGGGATCGAACCCGGAACCTCAGGACTATGAATCCGAAGCGCTGTCCACCCAGCTGTCAGGCGCCCCCCCCCCCCCTGTTGCGGCGCCTGACAGGCTCTGTAATTCTGGTCCATATTAAAGCAAATGCAGTAGTTTCTTACAGTAAGCGAGTGCAGTATATCAATCCCTGGAGATTGTTGATATAACTATTAAAACAATATGCATCATATCACTTTTGATATAAAAAATTATGTATGTATTTGTGTAAATGATTGTATATATATATATATATATATATGTCGTACCTAGTAGCCAGAACGCACTTTTCTGCCTACTATGCAAGGCCTGATTTGCCTAATAAGCCAAGTTTTCATGAATTAATTGTTTTTCGACTACCTAACCTACCTAACCTAACCTAACCTAACTTTTTTGGCTACCTAACCTAACTTATAAAGATAGGTTAGGTTAGGTAGGGTTGGTTAGGTTCGGTCATATATCTACGTTAATTTTAACTCCAATAAAAAACATTGACCTCATACATAATGAAATGGGTAGCTTTATCATTTCATAAGAAAAAAATTAGAGAAAATATAATAATTCAGGAATACTTGGCTTATTAGGCAAATCTGGCCTTGCATAGTAGGCTGAGAAGTGCGTTCTGGCTACTAGGTACGACATATATATATATATATATATATATATATATATATATATATATATATATATATGTCGTACCTAGTAGCCAGAACGCACTTCTCAGCCTACTATGCAAGGCCCGATTTGCCTAATAAGCCAAGTTTTCATGAATGTACATGCGTATGTAACATTACCAACTGTGTAACTAGCTTCACAAGATTGTCACTTGCTGAGCTAAACGAACTCTGGGGTTCACTTCCTGAACCCATTTTGTGCCTCTGTAACCCTTTCCACCACCGCCCACGGGATGGGTATGGGGTGCATAATAAAGAAATTGAATTGTGCGGTGAGCCGTAGAGGCCCCGAGGCGTGGCACTCTCAAGTGAGGCCTGTGCCACCCACTGGCTCTTAAGATTAATATGGCCATCGTTCAGGCTGTTACCGCCTTTAACAAGCTCTATAAACTGTTGTGCCTCAGCAGGCGAGGAGTCACAATAACGTGGCTGAAGAATGTTGACCAGACCACACACTAGACCGTGAAGGGACGACGACGTTTCGGTCCGTCCTGGACCATTCTCAAGTCGATTGTGGCCATTCTCAAGTTGTTGTGCCTCATTTCTGACCTTAAACTCATATTCCTACTCTTTAATCTCCTTAATTACTTGTATTTATTCTCTCTCATTGTCTACATTTACGATCCGATCCTCCTAAGTTGATGGTACTTATAGTGTTAATTGAACGGTTCCGCTGTGTAGTGATGGTCCTTAAATGTGTAGGTATGTGTAGATGGTCCATTCCGCTGTGTAGTGATGGTCCATTCCGCTGTGTAGTGATGGTCCACCACAAAGTTGACATTTGTTAAATTTTGGCAAAATGGGGAAACTTTTCTAACAGTCACATATAGTACCTTTCCTAGTCATCTTAGGCCTGATAGACGGTATCTTACACCTAGTGTTCTAAGGTCTAATATATGAGTTCTATATTGCCTAGGAATTTTTTAATTTGGGTTTTAGTTCCTTTTTTTAGGACTGTAAAATTAAAAGTACAAAAACGTGAACATTTCGGTGACCCATCATTACATAGCGGTACTTTCCACCAATAGTTTGTGTAAGTAGTGTCATTTCAGGAGGCTGGGTTGAAATGTGCACCCAGCTGGTGTTGAGTTGCATCTTAGACGTCCTGAAAGGTTTCTACTGTCTTTGTCTTGCTTATCTTTGTTTGTTAATAATTAATCCAAGTCCATAGGAAGCATGTTGCTATTGTCTTCTACATCTTTTTATTCCTTTTCATAATATAATTATTCATATTTAATTTAACCTTTTTTTTTAGCTAGTTCTCCAATGATTAAATATCCTGCTGATTTTTGAGTTTCAATTAAATCTAATAATTCAAAGATAAACACAGCCTGTGTGTGTGTACTAGTTGTGTTTTTGCGGGGGTTGAGCTTTGCTCTTTCGGCCCGCCTCTCAACTGTCAATCAACTGTTTACTAACTACTATTTTTTTTTCCCCACACCACACACACACACACACCCCAGGAAGCAGCCCGTGACAGCTGACTAACTCCCAGGTACCTATTTACTGCTAGGTAACAGGGGCACTTAGGGTGAAAGAAACTTTGCCCATTTGTTTCTGCCTCGTGCGGGAATCGAACCCGCGCCACAGAATTACGAGTCCTGCGCGCTATCCACCAGGCTACGAGGCCCCTGTGTGTGTGTGTGTGGGGGGGGGGGGAGAGGGGGCATCCTATTCTTCCTCTATAAGATCTCTTATAAGCTTGTGTTTGGCTAGTAGAGTTTTGACGTAGAATTTACCATTCCTAAATCCGTCCTTGTGTTTTAAGGTAAAATTGTTACATTCCATGTTTTCTCTGTCTCTTATTTAATTCTCCGTCACCGTACATGTTATTATGCATATTAGAGATTGATGTCAGCCTCTTGATTAGGGCTTCATGTGTGTTGCCTGCCTTGAACATTGCTGCAATGTGATCCGTCTTACAGATGTCCAGTAGGTCCAATTTCTTGTGTGACTTTTTGAGTATCTGGAAGTGGCTTCCTTAATGCTTCAGCTCTTTTCTTCAGTATTCAGGACAATATATTATCAGATCCCATTTTCTGTAATGTGTCCAACTCTTTCAGGAGACTGAATACGGAGGTATTGAGACTCTTGGATGTTGAATCTCTTGAAGCTATATAAATGTGTGCTAACACTGCCTGATTTGCTCTTCCTCCTTCTAGATCTGGTACATTACCTTGCTCGGTTGTGTAGACTTCTCCGAATCTTCTGCCAAGTTCCTCACATACTTCCCTTTCATTTTCTGTGAGTAATTTTCCATCCTTCTTCAGCTTGATCACCTGTTCTTTAACTGACTTCTTTCTCCGGATGTGGCTGTGCTTGGGCTCGGTTTTTGCTTTGACTGCTGGCATATACAAACTGTTTCTTTGCTTTGCCTTGCACTCCACGGTGCTAAATTTTGGCTCTGCTTCCCTCATGCTCTCAGATGTTTGAAGTGTTCTTTAATTTGTCAAGGTTCTTTTGTTTTAAGGTTTATATTTCTGCATTGACACTTAAAGTATGGGCTTTCCTTGTCTTTCTCATATTTTTTTCGTTTTGATTCAGGATAACCTTGTTGTGTATTTTGAAACTTATTTCAAAGATTGATCTCATTCCTTTAAGATAATTGTCCAATTGTACTTTGGTAGAAAACCTGTCATGCCTTCACAGTTTAATTTTATGTATGTTAAGATTTTAGTGATTACCTTTGTTTCCCTTCACTTCAGTTCCATTATTACCCAGTGGCCGAACCCCAGAACACGCTGGCCACTTGGCCCCCAGGGGTATTACAGCTTATAATTCATTGTTTTACGTTAGGAACACCTGGTCAAGCCTTACCACCATCTTACTTCCCTTCATTCTTATGGATTCCTTGACCAGCTAGCTCAGGAAATTTCTCATTACAGAGTCTTCCAGCTTTGACCTCCATGTCTATGGATTTCCTGATGCTCACTCTTTCATATCAGTCTCGTACAATCGGTATTCTTGCTCCATCCTTGCATGCGACCCGTATTGCCTTGGTGATGATTGTCAACCCTGTTCTTCCGTGTTCACCGCAATAATCCTTAATCTCTCGTGATTATTGTACATGTTCCATGGTGTGATATACTATTGTGACGTGCGCAGCATGTCAACACTGCCTCTCCGGCTGTCTTTCATCTCCTTTCTCACTGTTACTCTGTTTGCAAACGATGGCGTCTTTGATCACTTCAGAAATTTGGGTTTCTGTAAGTCCTATTATATTTAGGTTCACATCACTGTTATTTCACTGATATCACTAATCTTATTTTGTTATTCTATCTACATCAGTGAGCATTATTCTTATTCTTGTTCCATTAATATCCTGAACCGCCTGTGTTGCATTGGTTTGGGGTCCTTGAGGTTAGTAGTAGAGATAACATGAAGGGAGAATGGCATCGTGTATGTAAACAAGAGTAGATTGGTTGGGTACGCTAGTTGAAAGGGGAAAGGAGATGAGTTTACGTGGGAGGGAGCTGGTGATGGTCTGGATGCTGGGTAAGGAGGAGAGAGAAAGAGAGATGAGGTGGTTTTGATAAGCATTTGGGTAGGTGAGAGAGGAGGGAGGTGATGGGAGGGGGGGGGGGTTGGACCTGGGTGTAGGTGGTAGGGGGTGGACCAGGGCTGTGCTGTGTATACGGTGATGGAACATTGTGTCTGGGATGGTGATATGTGCATAGAGTGGACGAGTAGTAATTAGGACTGTTGGTATGAGTGACGAGTGTTCCTGGGTAGGGTGTGGGTGTTGGGGCAGGGTGTGGGTGTTGGGACAGTGTGTTGGTGTTTTTGATGTGTCTGGTGGTGGTGGATGTGGGCAGTGGATGGGGAGTAGGTGGTAGTGAGGATGAGAAGGGCTCATGACGATGGAGGATCGAGTGAAAAATTGCTTTGTGGGTAGGCGCCGTTTTCTGACAGTTGGCTAATGTATGTGCTCAAGATATAGGGGGGATGCAGTGATGTGGTAGAGACGGTCATAAACGCTTGGGTTAAATTGGCGATTAGAGGTGGTTACAATTAAGTGCTGCCAGAGCCGTGGTGAGGGCGGGTGTGGGGTTGGGGGTTCGATGTGTGCCTGTAGGATCCTGGCTTAAGCTCCACCACCCCGGCTTTCCAGCCGTCGCTTGTCTGATACAATGACTCCTGACTTATTTTTATATCAAATCTACGTTGAAAATTGTGAATGGAATTGGCGTTACATCCTGTTTCTTTAGTTCGTTCCGTTTTCCCTGTTATTCTTACACTAAAACTTTTTTAACAACTGTTTGGCTCTTCTGTTTCTCAAGCTTCCTCAAGCTCCTCTCCCTCTTAATATAGGTACTTCATTGTATTCATTTCCACTTTGTCAAAGCCCGCAAATATTTTGTCTCGTGTTTTCTTTGCACCTTTCTAACAATGTTAGGTCCAACTGGTTTGGTCTTTCGTCAGATCATGTCCTTAGTAATTCTGGGATGAATCTCGTTACCATTTTCAGTACCTTCTCCAGTTTCCTTATGTGCTTCTTGTAGGGGGGGGGGGGAAGGGGGAGGCTCGACGATTGGGCAGGATTGGTGAGACGTGGGTGGTCTAGAGGTCTGAATGCCTCCTTGTTTAGGTTGCCGAATGTGCTGACTTTAGTCAGTGTAGAATATACTGCTGTTATGTATACAAATACAAATACAAATACAATTTTATTTAGGTAAGGTACATACATACAATAAATATTTACAAGGATTGTTTGACTTATAGGTAGAGCTAGTACATACAATGCCTAAAGCCACTATTACGCAAAGCGTTTCGGGCATAAATATATATATATGTATATATTATATTATATGCTTTCGGAAATAGAATTGGTGTTGCATCCGCTTCTAGACCTTTTACTCTAGTCGTTACAAGAAGATAAATTCCCCCTCTTTTTGCACCATTCTGCTAGCCTCCTGTAGGCATCTGTTTACATTCTCATCACCTGATGCACATGTTTACCTACAGTAGCCATTTATCAGACCACCTTCCCCAGCTTGTCTGATTGTCTTTTGTCTTTTCCTCCTGATGTGACTGTGGAGTAGCTTTGGTTCGGTCTTTGTTTGTTTGCTTTATCATTTTCATACTTTTTTCAGCTTCTCTTCTCACACTAACATACTCATTCCTGGTTCTTTGGTAGCAGCTCTCTCTGCTTTCAGGTGTTCTGTTATTCCGGAAGTTTCTCCATGCCCTTTTGTTCAGTTCTCTTCCTTTCATAGATGCCCTATTAAACCATGGATTCTTCTTTTGCTTCTCGGTTTTTTTCCTGTCGGGCCGGGATAAACATCCCGGCCCGACACTGCCTCCTGACACTTTTGGGTGACATAGTCCATCATGTCTTGTACGGACTTAGTTCTGAGTTCTGTGTCCCATGGTATATCCCCTAGGAATTCTCTCATATCCTCATAATTTCCCTTTCGGTACGCCAGCCCTTTGTTTCCCAGCTCTTTTTTTGGGAGATAATTCCTAGCTCTACCAGGTACTCACAGATCAATACACTGTGATCACTCATTCTCAAGGAGGCGTGTGTGTGTGTTTGTATTCACCTAGGTACTCCCAGATACCTATTTACTTCTATGTAACAGGGACATCAGGGTGAAAAACTCTGCCCATTTTGTTTCTGCTATCACCGGGGATCGAATTCGGACCCTAGGATTACGAGTACAACACGCTGTCCATTCAGCTATCAAGCCCCCTGATAGCTGTGTGTGTGTGTGTGTGTGTGTGTGTGTGTGTGTGTGTGTGTGTGTGTGTGTGTGTGTTTGTGTGTACTCACCTAGTTGTGCTTGCTGGGGTTGAGCTTTGGCTCTTTGGTCCCTCCTCTCAACTATCAATTTTTACAAGAGTTTTACATTCTTGTACAGTCACTAGCACGCGTAGCGTTTCGGGCAGGTCCTTAACCCTAATTTCCCCGGAATACGACCCCGCCGAATAGTTTAACAACCAGGTGCCCATTCACTGCTGGGTGAACAGAGGCTACAGTTAAGGTGGCGCCCGGTCAACCCTCCCCGGCCAGGATTTGAACCCAAGCCAAAGCGCTTGCGAAACGCCAAGCGAGTGTCTTACCACTGCACCACGATTAACTGGTGTACAGATTCCTGAGCCTATTGGGCTCTGTCATATCTACATTTGAAACTGTGTATGGAGTCAGCCTCCACCACATCACTGCCTAATGCATTCCATCCGTTAATTACTCTGACACTGAAAAAGTTCTTTCTAACATCCCTGTGGCTCATGTGGGTACTCAGTTTCCACCTGTGTCCCTTGTTCGCGTACCACCAGAGTTGAATAGTTTATCCTTGTCTACCCTGTCGATTCCTCTGAGGATTTTGTAGATAGTGATCATGTCTCTCCTTACTCTTCTGTCTTCCAGTGCCGTAAGGTGCATTTCTCGCAACCTTCCATCGTAACTCATGCCTCTTAGTTCTGGGACTAGTCTAGTGACATACCTCTGAACTTTTTCCAGCTTAGTCTTGTGCTTGACAAGGAACGGGCTCCATGCTGGGGCCGCATACTCCAGGATTGGTCTTACATATGTGGTATACAAGATTCTCAACGATTCCTTACACAGGTTCCTGAAGGCTGTTTTGATGTTAGCCAGCCTCGCATATGCCGCAGATGTTATTCTTTTTATGTGGGCTTCAGAAAACAGATTTGGTGTGATATCAACTCCTAGATCTTTCTCTCTGTCCGTTTCATTAAGTACTTCATCTCCTATTCTGTATCCTGTGCCTGGCCTCCTGTTTCCACCGCCTAGTTTCATTACTTTGCATTTACTCGGGTTGAACTTTAGCAGCCATTTGTTGAACCATTCTTTCAGTCTGTCTAGATCATCTTGTAACCACCTACTATCATCCTCTGTTTCAATCCTCCTCATAATTTTTGCATCAGCAAACATTGAGAGAAACGAGTCTATACCCTCTAGAAGATAATTTACATATACCAGAAACAGTATAGGTCGAAGGACTGACCCCTGAGGGACTCCACTTGTAATGTCTCGCCAATCTGAGACCTCACCCCCCTCACAGTGACTCGTTGTCTTCTGTTGCTTCTGTTGTTGCTACTCCTTTACCCAATGGAGTACCTTCCCTTTCATTCCAGCCTGCATCTCCAGCTTTTTCACTAGCCTCTTGTGTGGTACTGTAACAAATGCTTTCTGGCATTCCAACAATATGCAGTCCTGCCCACCCCTCTCTCTCTTGCCTGATTTTTGTTGCCTGGTCGTAGAATTCAAGTAACCCTGTGAGGCAGGACTTGCCATCCCTGAACCCATGTGGATGCTATGTTACAAAGTTCTTTTGCTCCAGATGTTCCACTAGCTTTCTTCGCACAATCTTCTCCATGAACTTGCATCGTATGAAGGTTAGGAACCCTGGCCTGTAGTTCAGTGCCTCCTGTCTATCCCCTTTGTATATCGGGACTACATTAGCTGCTTTCCAAATTTCTGGCAGTTCCTCTGTTGCCAGTGATTTGTTATACACTATGGAGAGTGGCAGGCACAGTTCTTCTACTCCTTCCTTAAGTATCCAAGGGGAGATTCTATCTGGGCCTATAGCCTTTGTCACATCCAACTGGATGTGTGTGTGTGTGTGTGTGTGTGTGTGTGTGCGTGTGTGCGTGTGTGTGTGTGTGTGTGCGTGTGTGCGTGTGTGTGTGTGTGTGTGTGTGTGTGTGTGTGTGTGTTCGTGCGTGCATGTGCTTGCACACGCATGTACAGGCCAAATAATGCTTACCGAATAGTTTGAAGAGCCAGGCTTCAGTTCCTAGACTCCAGTCTTATAACTATTGATCTAAACCAAAGATTCTTAAGCCATTTGTTTATTGCAATATCTGCAGTTTAATGCTGAAAAATGATGGGGGTTGTGAGGGAAGGCAATGATAGCGTTACAAGCAGTCACTTGGATAGTATAGAAACTGTGAAATCTGAATGCAAACAAATATATGGAAGCCATGATTAGTAGAAATTTCAAGCCAAAAATTTGATATGTAAATGTTTGGATGAAGGTAAATACGATACAGGGATCTATTTTTTGAAGTGTTATCAATACAGTCAAACAAATAATATTGTTGTTCGGCTGGATCTTGCTCTTGTTAGGGCCCATTTACATTGTGTAATTAAATTTTTGTCGTGTTGTTATAGACAAATTTAATTGCACAAGTTCAGAGAAGGATGACAAAGTTAATCCCAGGAGTTGGAAAGCTTCAACATGAAGAGAGATTGAGGAAGTAAGTAATTATCAAAAGAAGGCACCAAACCGGGAAAGCTATGTAGCACCATCAAATGTGCGGGATAATCAGAGGGCGCTAAATATCATCAAGGATGCCAATACGAGAACAGAAACACACAAGACGAATGATATCAAAAGTATCCGAGTCACCACGAATACTATCGAGAGACAAGCGACCATGGGGGATGGTCGGAAAACAAGACACACGCTAGTCCCGGAAGTCAGGACATTCAACAAGGATATGCACGACCGTAAGAGGGACAGTACAATTAGGACAATAAGGAGCAGGGCGGCGCTCCATCAAGTGACCAGGAGTTAAGCGAGCATGGCCAATACGCAACCTTTCCAGAGCCGTTTCTCATCGCCGGTTACTGGTGGCAGGAGGACGGCCACAAGGACACACAACTTTTAAGAGTACGTAGTTTGTTACCAGTAACAGACTGACCAACAAGCCTGCCAACGGGTAAGGACGGAGGAATGGATAACCGGGTAAAAGTCGGAATAAGGAATACCTTTACGAGAGATGGGACAAGAGCGGACAGCTTCCCTGGCACCAGCATCCGCACGCTCATTTAAAGAGACACCAATAAGGCTGTGAACAAGACTGTTTATTTACTGTGAACAAGAAACAGCCAATGCTGGATCTTGACAACCACTGGATGAACCAGATTAAAGGACCCGAAAGCCATGAGGGCACTACGAGAGTCAACGACAAAGGAAGATTGACAACGAGAAAGCAGGAGACAAAGAGCATAGTGAATAGCCATAAAGCTCTGCCGTCAAGATGCTAGTCTCCGGAGGTAAGCGACACATATAAGTGCAATCAAGAAAAATAACAGAGTAGCCAACACTGTCCACAGACTTAGACCCATCAGTGAAGACGGAAACGGAGTGGGAGAGAAAAGAAAAGTGTTCAAGGAAAATGGGTTTTAGAACCATAGGAGGGGTAAAAGCTTTAGTGATGCGGGTCAAGGATGTACAAAACTGCGGAAGGGGGACTCTCTACCGGGGCAAAGAATGAACAACACGAGGAGAAATATTAGAAATATGAATGGAAAGAGAATCCTGTAAGCGAGATAAATAGACAGAAAGAGGGAGGTGGTGAAGAGGAACAGGAACAGCAGGAGGGGTAAAAGTTAAAGCACAACAGAGGCGAGAGGAAGGATGTTGCAAGGACCTCGCAAGATAGCGAAGACAGTAGTGATCATGGCGGACCTGGAGAGAAAGGAAGCTAGTGTCAACATACAAGCTGAGGATGGGAGTCGAAGGAAAGGCACCAGAACTGAGGCGCAACCCAGTATGGTGCAAAGCATCAAGACGGTGAACAGTAGGAGAAGCAGACGAGTAAGCAGGGCAACCATAATCGAGCTTAGACAGGACGAGAGAGGAATGTAAAGCGAGGAGAGTGCGCCTATCCGCTCCTCAAGAAGTATGGGACAATACGCGAAGGAGGGTAAGGGCCTTAGAGCACTCAACACAGAGGTAAGAGATATGGGGAGACCAAGACAAATGAGTATCAAAGAATAACCCCAAAAGCTTTGCGGAATCTTTGTACTCAAGGGGATGACCATAAAGTGACAAAGAGGGATGAAGAACGACCAGTTTGAGTAAAAGTCATGGCACAAGTCTTAGTAGTAGAGAATAAAGGTAAATAAATAACGAGGTAAAGATAAGATAAGGTAAGAGGTAAAAAAGGACGGCAACAACGGAGGTCTTCGCAGCAAAAGCAGTACGAATATAGACCTCCAAGTTCACCAGGACATCTGTTGTACTGAGGCACTTGTGGAAACCAAATTGACAAGGGGAGAGGAGGTGATGGTGTTCCAAGAACCACATCAGACCAACGTTAACCATACGTTCAAAGAGTTTGCAGACAACTTGTGAAGGCAATAGGGCGAAAGTCCTTAGGGGATGTTCCCAGAGACCCTGGTTTGCGAACAGGGAGGACAACGGCATCGAGCCAGTCCTCAGGGACTGACGACGACTCCCAGATCCGATCATACAGACTCAGTAAATACTGAGACGTGAACGAAGGGAATTCCTTCGAAATCCTTCGAAAGGGAAATCATAATGAATTCCATCGGAGCCCGCCGCCATAGAACCGCAGAGGGCCTGGGCAGACCGAAGTTCAGAGAGAGAGAAGGGATCGTTATAGGGAAGGCGAAGATGAGTACAGAAATCTAAAGGACGAGACTCAAGGACAGGTTTACGAAGAAGGAAAGATTTTGGAAGATGAAAACCAGAGCTAACAGAAGAAAAGTGGGAACCCAGTTCAGTAGCTGACTTGCAACGGGTCCGCCACAAGAGTACCACGGAGGTGAAGGACCGGTGAGTCATCGGGAACGAACTTACCTGCTATCTTGCGGATACGCTTCCAGATCTGCTGCAGAGGAGTTTCGGACGTAATGGTGGCGACATAAGATGCCCAACAATTACGTTTAGCTGTACGGATGGCCCTAAGGGGCACCGCACTCGCCTTCCGAAATAAAAGAAAAGAATCGGCCGTCTGCCGGCGGCGGTGTCTTTTCCAGGCTGCACGCTTACAGTGGACAGCCCGAGCACAGTCTGTATTCCACCAGGGAACCCACTTCCGTGGGCCCCGAGAGGAAAAGCAAGGAATAGCTCGGAGGGCAGCGTTGAAGACGGTGTCATGAAAAAGGAGGAGAGAGTGAGGGAGAGGCAGAAGGGAGAGGTCAGAGAGAGCAGCACTGAAGGTAAATAGGTTCCTGTCTGCCTTAGCAAACTGCCACCTAGGGAAGGAGAGGGAAGGGTGAAAAGAGAAAAAGGTAACAAGGATGGGGAAATGGTTACTGCCATGGAGGTCATCAAGAACCTGCCACGTGAAATCTAAGTAAAGAGAAGACGAGCAAAGAGAAAGATTAAGACAGGAAAGGGTGCTGAGTCCGAGAGTCCAAATGTGTGGGCTCACCAGAATTCAGAAGAGACAGGGAAGAAGAGAGGATGAACGGCTCAAGAAGGCGACCCCAGGTCTTCGTCAGAACATCACCCCAAAGGGAATGACAACAATTGAAATCACCTAGCAGGAGCACAGGCTCCGGCAAGGAGTCCAGTAGGTGTTTCAGATCGGGAAGAGAAAGCGGGACACTCGGGGGGGGGGGAGATAAATGGAACAAACGGTGTACCATATCCTCACAAAGATACGAGCAGCAGAACAATGGAGAGGGGAAGGAAAAAGTAAGAGGACAAAGGGAACATCCGAGAGAATCAAGAGAGCAGAAGAGTTAGGAGCCCGAGCAACAGCAGGAGGGGGGGGGGCAGGGGAGAGAAAAGAATAACCACGAAAGCGACCAGGAGACGAGCACCAAGCATCGGCTCCTGGAGACAGACACAAAGGGGCGAAAAACCGCAAAATCAGAAGCTGGAGTTTGAGGAAATTGGCGTAATAACCACGGAACGTTCCATTGGAGAATAGACATCGACGAGAAGAGGAAGGGCAGCAACAGAGAATAACGAAGAAACAAAGGCAAAAAGGAACACAGCACGTTAAAGAAGCGCAGGATCAGAGTCAGGGTCAGCGAAGTCAGGGACAGGGGGCATGGGTAAACTGAGTAAGAAGGAGGGAAGGTAACTAGAGGACCGACCAAGGGCGGACGAGCAGGGTCCGGAGGAGGAAGAGGGGGGGGGGGATAACCGAGGGTCAAGGACAGAAGCAGGAGGGACAGAAACAAGAGCATGCACTTCAGTAAGGGCACCAACCGAGAGGGAAGCAGGGGCCAAAGAGACCTCCATAACAGGAACAGGGGGCGTAACCACCGAAACGGGAGGGGACAGAGTGAGAGAGTCAGAAGTAGAGGGTGAGGAAGAAAGTGAAGCCTTTTTACCCGCCGGGGAAGAGGAAGGAGAGGAGCCAGGCTTACGCTTCTGACTCAGAGAGACAGGTGTCCCAGCAACTACATACTGCTGCAACGGATTCCAGCGTCTCATCAGAAGCTAAACTGAGCATACACGACAGCCGTTGGGAGAGCGATGGACATCAGCTCGTACCGACAGGCGGCGTGGAGAGCCAATAGACGGGGAAGGATGGGAAGGAGGATCAGAGGGAGACAAGAAAGAAGACACAGGAGACATAACAGACCGGGCAGGAAGAAGGGGAACCCCAGACAGAGGACCAGGAGGGGGACCCTTCGGGACAGAACTGAATGGAACACAAGGAGGGCGCAGTGGGCGTATCAGGGTCCAAGGCCGGGAAAAGGGTTTCGAGTCTGAGGAAGGTGGGAAGGACGAGGAGAGGAAGAGTGCAACACGCGAGCATAAGAGACATTAGCATAAGCTGGGAGCCGGCGCCGATAAACGCTCCCGGTGCTTCAAGTTGAGGACAGCTGCCTCAAGCTTGTAATGTATATATGCATGGGAGAAGGTAGGGTGGGCCTCACCGCAATTGAGGCAGCGAGCATGGGGAGAAGTGCACTGCGACTTAGAGTGACCTTCGCCCCCACTCAAAGGACAGAGACAGTTCCAGAGCAGCGGAGGGCACCATGGCCAAACCTCCAGCACTTACTACATATTCGAGGAGAGGCAATGTACTCCTGGATGGAGCACCTGGCACCAGCAAGAATTACAGACGGCGGAAGGGTCCTACCATCAAAGTTAATCTTCACAACCCGAAGGGGTTGACGGCGACGACCACAAGGAGGACGAGTAAACGAGTCTACCTGGAGGACAGAATGGCCCTGGGCATCGAGGATATGACGAATATCCTCGTGGCAGCCCTGGAGATTCCGAACACCGGTAGCAACATGGGAAGGAGAATAGTGCCAACAGTGGCATTCAACCGAGCGTTCTTGGAGACGCGAACAGGGGGCTTGCCAAGGCAGGACAAGGCGGCCACTGTATAAACATCAGAGGTCCACGGTTGTTCAACACCCTCCCAGCAAGCATAAGAAATATTGCCGGAACAACCGTGGACATCTTCAAGAGGAAACTAGATTTATTCCTCCAAGGAGTGCCGGACCAACCGGGCTGCGGTGGGTATGTGGGCCTGTGAGCCGCTCCAAGCAACAGCCTAGTGGACCAAACTCTCACAAGTCAAGCCTGGCCTCGGGCCGGGCTTGGGGAGTAGAAGAACTCCCAGAACCCCATCAACCAGGTATCAACCAGGTATCAAATATGTCTATTTTGCATAATAGACAAAACCCAAGATTCAAGAAGATTACAAATTCTTGAGGCAATTCACATAAGAATAGAGCGACCTACCATGAACACCCAAATCACGGAACTATTTACTCTACCCACCATGAGAGTAAGGACAAGACAAGAACATATCGATGCCAACACAGAAGACAATGTCCAACATAACAGGCCAATTACACTGGATTAATCTTTGTGTTTAGATAGGAGATGCCTCGTATGGGCCAATAAGCCTTCTGCAGCCCCTATGTTTATCCCTTATGTATCCCCCCATGTTTTCACCTTCATTGTATTATCACCTGACCTAATGCGGGTATAAAATCAACTAGTATTGTAAGATCTGTTCACTTGAGAATGAACCATGGAGGTTCGAAACGTCGTGCAAATTATACAAATAAGTGTAATACACTCTATAGTAAATCACTTCTTTTCTTCACCTTAAAAGTACGAAAATGAGTTTTGGAGAACTCCTATTTCAATTAAGCCCTGATGCTAAGAAAATAGTTAGAGGGATAGAAGCCCTAAACCAGAAAATAATAAATACAGAATATGCGGTCATATTCAATGAAACATATATATATATATATATATATATATATATATATATATATATATATATATATATATATATATATATATATATATGAGTTAACCGTACCTAAAAAAAATTAGTTACATATAGGGTACAATGAGGATTATCACAAGTTGTCAAGTTCCTCCAGTTCCTCAGATGGCGGGCAGGAACCCTGAATGCAGTGTGCATTTCCTCTCTGTATCGCCACACTGAGGCGCTGGAAAAGGAAGCTGGCAACTCTAGGGTTTCTTGTTGTTTCAGTTAGCCTAGAATCCAGTTCCTTCAAAAAAACTGGTGGCACTCTTACCCCAGGCGCCGAGTGTCACAGAAGCAATGGGGACAAAATTGTAGTGGTGATCCAGTTCTCTGTACTTTATGGGATTTGGCTGATTCCCGGTGAGTGGCAGCGCCACCTGGTTGTACAACACTGAGGTCAATGTAGGTGTTAGCCAGAGTTGATATGCACATGTAGTCCCATACCTACTGCTTGCCATTCTTCCAGGGGTTCACTGTGATACTATCTGTGCAACCAATAAGATCATCAGAGTTATGGGGGAGTTAGGTAACAGGGCTTGTCCTTCAGCTGGGCATCCAGTTGTGGTGAGGCTCCTATTGATGATGTTGTTAACTTCACTCTGCCTCGAGTGCCATTCCCCTGTGCTTTCGCAGAGCACATGGTGGCTGTACCTGTCGGCCACCACCTTGCCGCAAATATACCTATATTTGGTGTGGATTGGGGCAGCAAGGCGGAAGGCCACACCAATTTGGAGGGCATGTGGTGCGAGATGTGTGCCAGTTGCCGACATTGGGGTTGCTAACAAGAAATCCCTGCATGTGGGGCTGCATCAAGGTGAAAGGTATGAAAGGTAAGGTGTAATAAAGGGGAAAGTAAGAACATAAGAACAAAGGTAACTGCAGAAGGCCTATTGGCCCATAGAAGGCAGCTCCTATTTATACCCACCCAATAAGAAGGGGGATAGTAAAGGAATAAGCAAGAGATCGTAAGAGAAAAAGAAAGATAAATAGAAGGGTAAGTTAATGTTAGGTCACGTTTGTTAGAAGTATTGCTCACCTTGACACTGCTACGTCACCAATCATTATTTCACGGGGTCAACATATCAGAGACTTCAGATCAGTTGTTGGGTGGGGCTTTTGCCTCCTAACCACGGGAAGGCTGTTACGGTCACCACAAGGCCTTCCTCACCTGCCAAAACAAAATAAAATTATCAAATAAGTTATGAAACTAAACTATATACATAAAGAGGGCGGGGGCAGGAACAGGAGTGTCCCCATATTCATTTAAGTAATCATGTTTTAACGGTGTATAAATGGATTTGGTTTACGTACGGGTCTGTAGGCCCCAGCGACCCACAAACAGTCTCCACAATAACTGGGTACAAGTATTAAGGTACAGACCTCTACTACCACCACACCTATACATCCTCCACCGGTGACTACTGGAGGCAAAATAACGTCCCGTGGTTCCCGTTCACACACCTCGACTCATTAGCCAATCACGTTTCATGTTTTGACTTGACGTCACTTTTCAAACTAGAGGTTTTATCAATTTTCTCAAATATAATTTGCTCTTATAATATATTAGCATATTGTGCATATATATATAGGCATAGGTTAGGTTAGGTGTCTAGGTTCTGTTGGCGATTATTTGTATTTGTAGTACATGGGTGAAGCATTTACAGCGTAGTGGTTCGAACAAAATTCGTCAGTGAAGCACTTGTTCCGGAAGTGTTCAAACATCATCAGTTGTGAGTCATGTGTAAACCGTTTTTCATTCATAAACAGCGGGTATGGCGGGTGCATGGAATCACTTCTGGGTCTTTATTTGGAGGACGGGCTGGGCCACCTACAAATGCTTGATTAATCCCAGCCATGGATTAATCAGGGACTTCCCTCGAAGTTCCTTGTGAATGGTGGAGATCAATTATAGATCCTGGTCGTGAGGTGAAAGGTCACGAGGCCAGCTTGAAGCTCCTGTGTCTTCTCCTCCCTTTGAAGTTCCACACAAGACTGCCATCAGGACCTTATGCTCAAACACACGCATGTGGGCGGGCGGTGGTGGAGAATGTCGCCCTGCACTAAATTGAAAGTAGGAGTTGCTTGCTTCCTCCCTCCACCCTCCCGACTACTCCCTCTCTCCCCTTTCCTCCCTTACTTCGTCCCCCTTCCCAAGCGAGAGTCAGAGGCACCCTCAGTGTGGCTCTGGACCCCAGCGATGAAACACGGTGTACACTCTCCCTAGAGTTTCCTCTGCCCTCTTATCACTGCTGTGGTAAGAGGTGGAGCAGTGGTTAGACCCAGAAAGTAGTGACAAGACTGAGTGCGGTGCTGGGCATGGGTGTACAGTGGGTGTTAGAGGGCGGTGTAGTGTGGGCGTGTGAAGCCTCTGGGAATGATGAATGTAGCAAACGTCACAAGAACGTCGCTTGACTCTCGCTTGAATCAGTCTGATTTCTGAGGGCACAGAGTGAAGCACCAAAAAAGATAGGCTGTATGGTCTCTGGTATGTTGCCATCTAGACATATGTTGCAGAATCTAGTTAGTTCCACCAGGAGGCCCTGTGCAATGTCTCCCAGTGCAGGGTTGAGCATTTGATGTGGTTGGGTCCTAGTCCTGTGAACCTGCCTGCTGATCCTGGTGGGAAGGATAAAGCTGCTTTGGAGCTCTGGGTGGGTGTCTTTCTCTTAGGGCTTGTGCTGTATCAGCGTCTCTGGTGGCAACTGTGTCCTCGCTGGTGATGACTGATCGCCCCTATTGTGTTGCCTTCTTCTATTTTCTTGCTGACTGTTGCTCTGATTTTGGGTGCCTCGGTTCTGCTGTTGATACCTTTCCTGCGGTGGGTGTTTTTGGCACGGGTGGGGAGAGGTGCCTGGTTGTCCTCTCTAGGAAAACTTTATAGCCATAATGACTGAGGAAGCTAGTGATTTGTCTCTCCTTGCAGGGACAGCTAGGCATATGTTACCAAACAGGAGAAGATTATGCCATGCTTGGATGGTTCTGGGAAAGTCATTAACCTTTTTCAAGAGGCTGGATAGTTTGGCTGCCGCTTGGGAGCGAGCAGCTTTGGGGATGTGCTGCAAGGTTCCAACCGATGTCGCTTTGATGGCTTCTAGTAGGTTCTCAGTCGAAATGAAGGTGTTTTCCCCGACTGCTGGTGTGGGACCTTGATTGATACTCTCTTTGGGAGGTCGCCACCTACCCAGACAATGGAATGTTTGCGTACACCCCCATTGGTCTTGAAACACCCCACCTTGTCACACACTTGGTATGTGCCGTACCTGATGCTGGTTGATGGCTCCTCTTGGCTGAGAGAAGCCTGGCTGTCAGTCGTGACCTGTGACATCCTTGGGCGCTGGGTGGACGCTGGGCAGGTACTGGGTGGGCGCCGGGCTGGCGCTGGGCAGGCGTGGGCAGATGCTGGGTGGGCGCTGGACGGGCGGGGCCAGATGCTGGGTGGGCGCTGGGCGGATGTAGCGTGGGGGTGGACACAGGGAGGTGGTGGTCGTGGTTGGGTGGGACAGACCGGTACCTCTCGACACGTGGGTTGGGTGACGGTAACCACTTAAAGGTACGTTTTTTTGGTTTTATAGTAAATCGTCAATTGTATTTTCTGATTTTTGTCTGTAGAGATAACGTTCCTATCAACAATATCTTTCAGGACCCTTTCCCCCGTTTTATGAGGAATATTTTTTTTATGTTTTATATTTTACAGGAACTTCTTTTCGACAGCTCATAAAACGGAGGAAAAGGTCCTGAAAGATATTGTTGATAGGAACATTATCCCTACAGACAAAAATCAGAAAATACAATTGACGATTTACTATAAAACCAAAAAAACTGCAAACCTACTTATGAAAAACTCTCTAGACACAAAGCAGAACGCTTTAAAGGAAACCAACGTTGTCTATGCCTTCAAATGCCCACTTGGGGACTGTAAGCCCCAAAGAACTTAGTATATAGGCAAGACAACAATGTCTCTTTCCAGGCGATTAACAATGCATAAACAACAGGGCTCCATAAAGGAACATATAATCTCCTCTCACAACTAGACCATCACCAGAGAAATCTTAACAAACAACACAGAAATCATCGATAGATACAGCGATAGCAGGAGGCTCGACATCTGTGAGGCACTACACATCAAAAAGTCAACACCAGCAATCAACAGCCAATTAATGCACAACTATATTCTACCCACTTCAAGACTCCGAACCAATATAGAAGCATCAAGAGGAAGTATGGGCCAATAGGCTCTTTGCAGTTACTTCCATTCTTATGTTTTCATATCCAATTAATACCTATAGTTTCGTGTTTGTGTTTTGTCTTGTGTTTGTCACAAGTTTGTTCATCTCACCCAAAACTGTTGTACCATATCACCTCACCCAAATGCGAGTATAAGTCTGGACGGATTTGCGTGTTTACAGGTTACAATTGTGTGTGTAAACAAATGTCTTTGAAAATGTAATAAGTTATTATGAAACGCGTTCAGGCGTCGCATCAGACTAGAAATAAAAATGAATTTTGGAGAATTGATTTTTCAATTACCGTCAACAGTGGAAAGAAACATATATATATATATATATATATATATATATATATATATATATATATATATATATATATATATATACTGTATATATATAATTGGGGAGGATTTACTGGGCGCAATTCCTTAACTGTAGCCTCTGTTTAACGCAACAGTAAAATGTGTACTTGGATGAAAAAACGATTCTTCGCGGCAGAGGATCGTATTCCAGGGACCGTAGGATTAAGGACTTTGCCCGAAACGCTACGACGTACTAGTGGCTATACAAGAATGTAACAACTCTTGTATATATCTCAAAAAAAAATAAAAAAAATTATATATATATATATATATATATATATATATATATATATATATATATATATAGTACTATTAAGTACTATATGGGACCAACCCCTGTGCGTTGGAGCGTTGGATTCGTTGCAAGAGGTGACCTTCAGGAGGCGTTTGCATCAGTGTCTTTTTTTTTTCTTGTACACAATAAACATGCATTATCATATTATATACTGTACCTATATATTATTACCCTACTAAAAATACTGACATTTGTTATTTACCTTATTGTTGGAGTTATGCCCATCTTGAAGTATCGTGGAGTTGTGAATGCTGTACAGTAAATACGTACTGTAGTGTATTATACCATTAACACTGTGTTGATTAAGTAGTTCTGCTGTATGTTGAGTACTACAATACAGTTTATGAAAACTATTGTACACTAAAATTACTGCAACTTTAATTTTAACACTATGTACACACTTAAATTTAACACTTGTTCTATCTGTTCACGCCACACGATGTTTTCAGATGTTTGCATCAGCTTTGCTGGTGCTTGCTGCTGCTGTGGCTTCAGCTAATTCCGAGCTGGTGCTGGTGCTGGGTACGGCTGCTCTCGTGCTGGGCACGGCTGCTCTCGTGCTGGGTACGGCTGTTCTTGTGCTGTGTACAGCTGTTCTCGTGCTAGTTGATTTTCTGCTACAAGTTCTTGCAAAATATTGCTTCATTTTTGGCATTAATAAGGCACTATTAGTAAGCCCCTGACACATTTGTTGAATAACAATACAGCTGTAGTCCAAAAATGGTAAATTCCACAATTATTCCTCCACCGGTGGTTAAATACTGTACGTTAATCACAGACAAAACTAAGGGCACTGAATGTATACTGTATGAACGCAGACTAGGTCTATACGTACATCTTACAGTAGGCTAGTGTTTAAGCCAGATCTAGTAACATAAATTTCTCTCAAATATTCGATTTACATCAAATTATATATTTTTGGGTTATATATTTAGTTTAGCAACATTATTACGATAATAAGAGCTATAAGAATACTTATTTTAGAACTGATTTATCAATTTTATTATTTCGAAGCCGTAGGTCACCGAACTATAGCGACGAAATCGAACAAAACAAACATGGTGTGTGCACACGGATTAGACCTGTCCACTCGCGTTGGACTTGTGAGCCGCCAATAACATGAATAATTTCTCAAATAGCAGATATCTATCATATTACAATATATTTTTGGTTTTATTTAGTTTAGTTTCATTAGGATAATAAGGTAATTAAAACACCAGTTTTAGAAATGTTTTATTAATCTGAAACGTTCAAAGTCATGGGTTACTGAACTATAACGACACAGACGAAAGTGAGTGAAACCTCACTGTAAAGTGAGGTTTACAGTTCAGTATTCCCTTATCTGTCCTACCCTCACTCATCTTCTTTCATCACAGAAAATGTATATAAGAAGATTTTCAACACATTAGCTAGCTATTCACGCTTCAGCCTTTAAATTAATTTACAAAGATACGTGTGCCACAAATCAGTGAACGAAAGTCATTGAAACTCAGTCGTTCA
Organism: Procambarus clarkii; assembly: GCF_040958095.1. Taxonomy (NCBI): domain Eukaryota; kingdom Metazoa; phylum Arthropoda; class Malacostraca; order Decapoda; family Cambaridae; genus Procambarus; species Procambarus clarkii. The sequence goes on along the minus strand of NC_091236.1, from coordinate 6,253,514 downwards.
CTTGGGTGGACCACTCTGGGTGGTGGTTGGTTAATATGCTTTACTTGTTGTGTGGACCATTCTGGCTTGTGTTTGGTTCATATGGTTCACTTGTTGTGTGGTCCATTTGTGTGATCCAACTTGGCTTATGAAGGAATTATTGTAGATAAAATGAGACAGTTTTCCACCACTCTGTGAACTCTGTCCCAACATCGTAAGCTTGTGTGCTTAGTGGTGTATTGAATGTGATGCCACATGTGTGCCACTTGTGTGGCACACATGTGTGGTCCACTTGTGTGATCTAACTTGTCATATGAAGGAATTATTAATTGTAACCTGTGATGGAATGGGAAAGTTTTCCACCACTCTGTGAACTCTGTCCCAACATCGTAAGTTTGTGGACCACTTGTGTAGTCCACTTGTGTGATCCACTTGTGTGATCGAAGTTCTCATATGAGCGAATTATTAATTGTAATCTGTGATATTATGGGAAAGTTTTCCACCAGTCTGTGAACTCTGTCTCAACATCGTAAGCAAATCCGAACATCCCCCGCTTCAGTGAACCGGGTGAGTAAATCTGGCCTAAAAAGTGTGCGAACTAGCCGGAGATTCGTTGAATCGAGGTTGTACTGTATATATATATATATATATATATATATATATATATATATATATATATATATATATATATAATAATATTATATATATATATATATGTATATATATATATATATATATATATATATATATATATATATATATATATATATATATATATATATATATATATATATATATATGTGAGAAAGCTGCATGAACGCGCAAGCCATATATCACTAAGAACTCTTTGACCCGGCCAGGATTCGAACCCATGCCGTCCAGGATCACCCCTAAACGTACACAGTACCGTGACCACCACACCAATGATCGTATATATATATATATATATATATATATATGTCGTACCTAGTAGCCAGAACGCACTTCTCAGCCTACTATGCAAGGCCCAATTTGACTAATAAGCCAAGTTTTCAGGAATTAATTGTTTTTCGACTACCTAACCTACCTAACCTAACCTAACCTAACTTTTTCGGCTACCTAACCTAACCTAACCTATAAAGATAGGTTAGGTTAGGTTAGGTAGGGTTGGTTAGGTTTGGTCATATATCTACGTTAATTTAAACTCCAATAAAAAAAAATTGACCTCATACATGATGAAATGGGTAGATTTATCATTTCATAAGAAAAAAATTAGAGAAAATATAATAATTCAGGAAAACTTGGCTTATTAGGCAAATTGGGTCTTGCATAGTAGGCTGACAAGTGCGTTCTGGCTATTAGGTACGACATATATATATATATATATATATATATATATATATATATATATATATATATATATATATATATATATATATATATATATATATATATATATATATATATATATTACATGTACATGTACACAAATACATATACATATCAATAATCTTTTTATATCACAAATGATTCCACAAGAGGCTCACGACAGTCACTGTACAAGGCACTTTACATCTACTATGAGTCACACAGTTACTAGTCTTGCTCATAACAGTCACTGTACAAGGCATCCACCCAACTGGGCGGCAGCTTTTCAGTCATGTGCAAGCTGCACCTGCACATGACTTCAGCTGTAAGCAAATTTTTTATACTTCGCAAAGATTCGATTACACTGAGTTGACCATGAATGACGCCTGTGGTTGGTCCAAGAGTACCATCCCTCTGCTCATAATTGAAAGAGTGTACGAGGATATCAGTGCCTAACGACCTCAACCTCCGGCCGCAACATGACCACTGTAACCTTTGTTTCACACCCTGTATAACCAATGATCTTCAGTGCCCACCTTTCTCCACTATTTATGTGTGTATATTCCATGGTTTCCATATTATTCATATGTACTTTTTGATAATTACTTATTACTTGTGTGACGTGTGAGGTCATCAATTAGTTGGTTTCTGTGGCTTATAACTGTCTGAGACGAAGTGTGAGGGGGGGGGGGGCAGGTACCACAGTGATTGTCTAGGTGTGAAGGGGGGGGGGCAGGTACACAGTGGTTGTCTAGGTGTGAGGGGGGGGGAGCAGGTGCCAGCGCTTAATGGTTCAAATCACGTTATGATGAAGCACGAGGCTGGAGGTTGTGAAGTTACGACACATCATGGTCCTGACCAGCATACACCACTATTATTATTCCACTACCAAGCTCCTCCACACCACATGGTGGCCTTTTATAACCCCCCACATGTATACATTTCCTCTGATATTCAGTTTTCGAGTACACAAGCGTAATGATATATTGCAGCTTACATACATTTGCTTATTTACCATTAAGGATGTGGTAATGAAAGTATTCAGTAGTTTGTTCTAATGTCAGATTTTGGCTGTGGCTTGCACTTGTTGTATTTAGTGGCTGGCATTGTGCTCTTGGCTGCGCCTTACTTTGTCTAGGCCAGACGACACACCTGCACCCACACCATCCTCAACACTGCATGGCTACACCCTCTGTATGTAGGAGACGCAAGCCCACCCTTCCTCCACACCCTATCCTCCTACATTGATACCACTTATACCAACTATTTGCTCCAACCTACAAGAATGGACTACTGCAGCTATCAATGTTCACGTTTTGTACAACTAATGTTGCACAGGGAACGGAAAAATAACAAAAACAAATATGAACATTTTAGGCCTAATATAGCACGTGCACTATATTAGGCCTAAGATAAGAGTTTATTAGACCTATGTTTGCTTGTTTACAACTTTGAAATTGAAATAAGTTAATTGAGGTAAAGACTGGTAGATAAAATAAAGACAAAGAGATGAGGTAGCTCAAGCTATTCTCACCCCATTACAACTTGAACAGGTTAGGCTCTTTAGTTACCTTATTTACTATACTTTTTTGGTCTAATTCAATAATACAAAATTTTAACATTTTGGGGACTAACGATCCATTCTTGTATGCTTGATCAAGTAGTTGCTATAAATACTATTACTATAGGGTGGACTGCCATGATCACCAAGGGTTCAGTGTGTGACAGACTTCCACGTTGAATGTAGGCACAATGTGAATGCGTAATTTTAAAATAATTTAGATTACGGCTCCAAACATATACACAATATATCATTGCAGTGCTTAGTATGTTAGTAGTAGTAGGTAATGAGCATCAGGTCCAACGACCGCTTTATAATTAATTTGTAGTTACGCCATGGGCACTGCTAAGAACCAAACACTACGAGCTTTAATGACATATAAACCCCTTTATTAGTGAGAAAATGTCAAAGATGTTTTGCTAATGATCCACCCTCAAATCATTATGGGGTGGACTGGCAACATTTACAATGAAAGGATAAGCAATCATTTTTAATACATTTTTGTTTATTTGCGTGATCATCTTGCCTGTAATTAGTAGCTGGCATCGTGAACACGAAAGGTGAGTCTCTTTATTATATTGTTAGTGATGTGAAGTCCTATGTTTACTTTAATTCCAAGGATTATTGATTGATTTTTCAGTTCTTTAGTGCAGTGTAATATAGATTTATGGTCAGTTGGTGGCAGCTGCCTCCCAGATGGCCAAGGTGACCATATTTATTGTTGTCTAATTGCATTGCGTTTTCCTTTCTGTTCAGTTTTACAGGATGAAGAAGCAGCAAGTTCTCGTAAGTACGTTGCTTTAGAGTAGTGACGATGTTTCTCAGCCTCCAAGGACAGGGACAGTCAACTCTAGATAGAAGATCTTCCAGGAATCCATGAGAGCTTGGAAGGTTTTCACACATTTGTATGACGAGTCGCAAGTCGGTTCTATATAACTTTTCAAATATGAGTTGGTAAAACCAACCCAGCCACCCTAGTAACAGGTGGTAGATCCTTGGAGGTGAAGAAGCAACGCTCTGATGCTGTTTTTCTGCATGATCTCGTCCAAGTGCCGAATGTTTGCCCACCTTGAGAGAACTGCTTGTCTCCTCACTGGCTTTCTGTTGCTTGCTTCTCGTTGTTGTCTCTCCTTTTGTGCTCCAAAGACTCATTGAGCAACAATGAATCATTGTTAAAACTTACATCATGATATTCTTATACAAAATAAATTTAACATTTCACAATAGTACAGTATGTTAAAATACTATACTATTTCAATCCGGTATTAATATTAAAGTAAAATTGTTTGAAATGACAAACATCATACATACCGAGCTGACGGTAATGACGGTAACTACTGATGAGAGGAGATTGTCGGTACCAGTGTTGACCTACTAAGGCGGGCACCAGTATTTACATGTCGGTGTTGTGTACGAAAACCGATGATTGACTTTAACGACTAACACTTCTGCCACCGCCAAGCTTCTTTTCGTTTTAAGAGCTAATACTTACTTTTAGGCTATGTTAGACAGTTTCTACCAATTTTCAATAATAAAAGGAACGTGGCAGGTGGAAGCTTGCATCTTTTTAGTCTTGCTAACAACACAATTTTTGCCATTCTATGGTGGATTACATTCAAATTCAAATTCAAATATTTATTCAGGTAAAGTACATACATACAAGGTGAGATACAAAACATTGATGGATTTATAGATAGAGCTAGTACATACAATGCCTAAAGCCACTATTATGCAAAGCGTTTCGGGCAGCTTGCCCGAAACGCCCGAGATGCCCAAGAACACATAGATTACAATGTTAGGTTATAGCGCTAGTAGTGTGCAAATATTTACCACGCTAATTAGCACTATACAGTTTAGTATATAGGTGGCAATGGAGAACATAGATACTCCCCACCGATTAGTACAGTACTGTATCATCAAACTAATAATAACAACTCGGTATCCCTGGTTGAGATTCCATACCATTTAGTTTCCTTTTGTCCTCCTCAGTGAGAAAATCTGTAGGAGCAAAGATGAGGGTTCCAAACTATGGAGGTGGGTGTTCACACGCTTCTAGCGACTAGACCATGACATGGTATAAGGATAAGCATAGCCTAAGCAGTACATGGTACACAGCGTGACTTTGCACTCGATGCACCAGGTACACACACAGATTTTCACTTCCTGGTTCTTCGCTGTGTGCTCTTGCAAACAACACACTCACATACACCTCTGGCTTTAGTTCCTGTAAATGGAACTCACGCCTGTGAATTGCAAACAGGTCTTTACCAGCCAGTCTGTTGGGAGCTACATGTGGTCTTGTTGGCACATGAACAACTGTCCTTACACCGTCTTCCTAGCCATACTTGACGATAATTGCAACAAGAGACCATGACTAAAAATGCGAATTGATGGTTTCTTGCCTGATTTCACCAAATACATGTTGAAACTGTTCAGCACTGTTATGTCCACAAGGTGAAAAAACAATTTCTTTGTCAACTTTATACTTTTGCGAATACACTCAACGGCACCAACCATCATGTCACATTTATGTACCATGTCACATTTATCTATATTGTAGTGAATGACACAATCTGGCTTAAACAATTTACCGTCTCTTCCAAACATCATTTTACCAAGTATATCACCAGTATGAATAGTTGTCAACATATTCACTTCACGTCTGTCTTTCCAACAGACTGATAAAATCTTGTCACATTTTCTAAGATGACAATCACCCACAGCAATACTAGTATCAAAAACTGGCATTTCTTTCCTGTGTGTCTTAACAGTGCAACACACTCCCATGTTATGCTCAAGCAGGAACTTTGTTAGCAATGGGCTCATATAATAATTGTCAGTGTACAGAATGTGCCCCTTATTCAGCAGTGGTTCCATGATTGTCTTCCCCACACTGCCATAAAACCTGTGAGGATCTTGAGTGGGTATGTCGACGTCTGTACCGGAATATAATATCATATCCATCACCATTCCGCTTTCACAGTCGCACAGTACAAAGAATTTGAGGCCAAAACTGTGCCGTTTCATTTTGATAGGATGTACTGTTTAAAGAGAAGACGTCCCTTGAAACGAACTAGGGATTCATCAATGACAACATTTTGTCCTGCTACAAAGTAACAAGAAAATTCCATCTGATATCATAAACACTTTTCGCACTTTCCAAAGTCAATCATTTCGATCAACATTTTCAAGTTTTCAAAGTGTAGGCACCATAGTAGTAGTAGTGTCAGGAACCTGTCTCATGACATACTTGTTGAAGACTGGGGTTGGAACAGCACAGTTTTTGTTTCAGTAGTCGTGTAAGACGTACGTCATGGAATGTTTCATAAGCATACACAGAGCTAAGAACACACACACAACTCAGCCATGGTGGTGTCCTTCCACACATACCACACGTGAAGCAGGTAAGAAGCCAGCTGCAGTAAGTAGCGCTGCATATTTGTTGGTTTCGTCAACAAGATGTTGCATGAATGGCTCATCAAAATAAGCCATAAAATAATTACTGTGTCATGTCGTCACCTGTATACAGGAAAGTGGGTGTAACACCAACATCAATATCATCAAACTGTGGTTTGTGTGGTACAAAATTATCACAGTTCTCCCACACAAATTCACCCGTGCTCCTTGTACTGACGCCACCAACACGGCCGCCATACCCACGGGTCTGTTTTCTTGAACTAAATCTCTGTTGGCAAGGAAATAAAGCTCTTTTACCTTCTATACTAGTAGGGCGACCAGGGAAAGTAGATGTAGAGGCGATGCTGTCGTCAGTGTCATCATGGGTGGAGACACGGCGGCGCTTGGCAAGGCGTGCTGCTGAGACAGCAAATCTCTGCATAGTAACATCTCCATGGTAGCCGCTACACTAGGTTCATTTATGCTACTTGTATCATAAGCAGTGTCACTGAACCCAGAAAATGATTTATCTACCCTTTCGTTAATAATGAGAGATGACACAGGTGATAATACTGGCAAGACCTGTGAGGCCGCAGCACGCCTTGTGTTCACCCTGTACAGGACATGCTCGCTATATCTTCTGCAGCCTTCTCTGTATCACTTGTATTAGACCTTGTGTTAGGTCTTTATTGTACCTTGGTTCATCAATATCACTACTCTTTTCTTCAAACAATAATGTCTGAATTTCCCCTTAAGACAGAGGTCTTTCAACACTGCGTCCGACATAGGATTGGGAGCTGGAGGCGCGTGCGTCAGCCGCTACTCTATCAGAACTGAACCTACCCATGGCCCTGGGGCATGCTGGAAATTTTTTCGAGATGGCTGCCACTCACTGGAGGCTTCAGCCCTCCATCTCTAACCAACCCACCATGCACGCGTTTATAGTCTTACGATATCCTAAAATCGTTCCAGAGTCGGGTTGCGCAGTGCAGTGGTTAATTACCTCCCTGAAAATAAGGCATTAATTAAACTACCGTAGATTTTAAAAATTCTTTCAATCAGTTAGAGATGTGGTACTGAAAGCAATTCAAACAAACTTTCCTTGTCTACTTCCCTTATTTCAGCAGGATACAGTAAGGAATCGACACTGTTGTTTGGGGACCATGAAGTAGTTTCAAGCAGGAAGATCCACTTGCCTCTTTCAATTTCTTTACGGCTACTAAAAAGGTCACAAGCAAGTTGACCAAAGGAACTCAACATCTGGTTCTTGGATGATAGCACTCTGACAGGAACACAGGAGTCCCTTCTAGGGGATCTACTGCTGATGAAATCTAAGTGAGAGGAGTTTGGACTCACCCTAAATCCATTAAAGTGCAAGATCATCTCATCTAGCCAACCATAGATGTGCAGTAGTCAAAACCGTCTAACCAGGAGCCCCAGTGATCGCTCCAGCCAACAGTGTCCAGCTAGGGGCACTTTAAGGCTCAAACGTCAATTGATATTGTTTTTCGAAAAAAAAAAAAACGACCTGAGAAGGATAGAAGAAAGAATAGGTGTTTTGGATGCACTCCTCCTCACAAAGTACAAGCTTTTAATGAATTTGATTGGAAAGACTTGCTGTTAGGCAAAGAAGTAAATGAGATGTACATCTAGTTTTGTGAAATGCTGTATGGGATAAAGGCACAAACAAATTTATACCAAAACAGATGCAGAACTAGGAAACAGGATTGGTTCAACAGAAATTGTGAGAGAACCAAACACCAAAAGACAAAAAAGGATTCAGTGTAGGAAAAGGTCAATCTCTAAAACATAACAGCGATACAAAGAAGCATGAAACAACTATGTACATTGAGAAGAGAGACAGAAATAAATTTTGAGAAAGGAAGAGAACTAGACACAATAAGAATTCCAGAGAACATAGAGCATATAGGCATATAGAGGCATCTAGAGACAAAGTGGAAAAAATGCTCAAGGAGATAAGTAAAAACAAAGCAGTTGGCCCACATAGAGTTTCACTTTGGGGTCTGAGAGAATGCACACCAGAGTTCAGTATTCCACTTCAGTTGATTTTTCAGGCATCAATGTGTACAGGAGTCCTAGGAGATATGTGGAAAAAGGCTTAACTGTTCCAGTCTACAAAAGTGGCAGCAGGGTAGTCCCCCTCAATTATAAACCTGTATCATTAACTTGTAATAGTCAAAATAGTGGAAAAAATTAAAATTAAATGGGTAGAACACCTGGAGAAGAATGATATAATAACAGACAAACAGTATGGTTTTTCGATTGGCAAGATCCTGTGTAATGAATTTACTCAGTTTCTATGATTGAGCCACAGAGATTTTACAAGTTTGACTGCATCTATCTGAACCTAAAAAAAGGCTTTTGACAGTTCCACATAAGAGGTTGGTCTGGAAACTGGAACATATTGGAGAAGTGACAGGTAGGCTTCTAACATGGATGAAAAATTTTCTGACAGAAAAATGAGGGGAGTAATCAGAGGCAATGTATCGAACTGGAGAAATGTCACGAGTGGAGTACCACAGGTTCAGTTCCTATATCGGTAATGTCCATTGTCTACATAAATGACCTACCAAAAGGAATACAGAATTAGATGAACATGTTTGCTGATGATGCCAAGATTCTAGGGAAGATAAGAAACTTAGACAATTGTCATGCTGTTCAAGAAGACCTGGACAGAATAAGTGTATTAAGCACCAATTATAACATGACATTTATTCACATGAAATTATCATTTACAGATAAAATATTATTATTATTATTATTATTATTATTATTATTATTACTAAAATGTTGAGTATTACAAAATAGGCCACACACAACCTACAAATTATGTGAAAAGGCTTTACAAAATTCTGATAAAAGAAATCTAGGGGTGGTTCTAGATAGAAAGCTATCACCCGAGGACTACATAAAGAACATTGTCTGAATGGAGCCTATGCTACGCTTCCAAATTTCAGAATTGCTTTTAAACACATGGATGGTGAAATATTAAAGAAACTGTTCACGACGAAACTGTTCACAAATAGCTTTATGAGACCAAAGCTGGACTATGCAGTGGTTGTATGGTGCCCATATCTTATGAAGCACATCAACAATCTGGAAAAGGTGCAAAGACATGCAACTAAATGTCTCCCGGGACTGAAAGACAAGAGCTACAAGGAGAGGTTAGAGGCATTAAATATGCCAAATTTAGAAGGTAGAAGACAAAGAGGTGATATGATTAATACATACAAAATAGTAACAGGAATTGACAAAATTGATAGGGAAGAATTCCTGAGATCAGGAACTTCAAGAACAAGGTGTTCAAGATTTAAGCTAACTAAACAAAGCTGTCGAAGAAATGTAAGAAAATTAACTTTCGCAGAGTGGTAGACGGTTGGAACAAGTTAGGATGAGAAGGTGGTGGAGGCCAAAACCATCAGTAATTTCAAAGTGTTACATGACAAAGAGTGCTGGAGGAGACGGGACACCAAGAGCGTAGCTCTCATCCTGTAATTACACTTATAAATAAATAAATAAATAAATAAATAAATAAATTTTTATTCAGGTAGGGTACATACATACAAGGTAAGATACAAAGTTGATGGATTTATAGATAGAGCTAGTACATACAATGCCTACTTATAATTTTTTTAATTTACAAACCAACAATAATTACTTAGGTAATTAACACACTCTTTAACACGGGTGGAAACAAAAAAAAAAAAGGGACACAGATGTAAACTTAGTACCCAGATGAGCCACAGAGACATTAGAAAGAATTTTTTCAGTATCAGAGTATTTAACAAATGGAATGCATTAAGTAATGATGTGGTAAAGGTAGACTCCATACACAGTTTCAAATGTAGATATGATAGAGCTCAGTAGGCTCAGGAATCTGTATACCGGTTGATTGACAGTTGAGAGGCGGGACCAAAGAGCCTGAGCTCAACCCCGGCAAGCACAACTAGGTAAGTACACATGAACATCATGGGCTGAAGGGTAGACTGCAGGCTGGCTAAACTCGATATAGCGACCTAAAATAAATGGGTCCTTGGAACAAGAGACAGTGGATCCACAAAACATTCCCTGCATTCCAGACACTAGTGGAGAGATAACAGCAAAAGGTCATCTTCCTTTTGCCATTGGAAGGTCATCATATCATCATCTTCCAGCCAGAGCCTCTGCCCTGACCTTTCTCAGTCTTTGACAAGGCTTTGCCAAAGGCCTAATCAAGAACTGATTTATTGAACACTATTTGTATTGAAAGTGAAGATACGGTATAGGCCTGTGTGTTTTATAGGAAAATTGAGAAAGAATTTCCATTTATTGACAGCTTGAGTCATCAATAGCTGCTACGTAAAATGCTCGCAATGCTGCTTGCCACTTGTCAAATATACTTGAAAACGGATGTTGAAAAAATATGCAACACCACAGCAAATATATTATTTGCTTAACACAAACTACTGTTAAATGCTAGAAAATATAAATTGCTATAATTTGTTGCAGTTTATAAGCTTTTCTGTTGTGGCATTTAACCTCAATAGTGCTTGAAAATATTTTTGGAATTCATTGTGAAACATGATTCTTGAAGCATCACAGGTCACAAGGCCAGCAAGTGTTGCTACACCAAGTACTGTACAATGATTCAGTTTCACCCTCTCTTTTTTTGTGTTGGATGTTTGGAATGGGCTTTATTGTTCTGATGTATGTATGTATGTACTGTATGTATGGTTAAGAGTGATGGAATCATTGCTTAACCAATACCCTGTGTAGTGCAGAATTTTCCCTGATATATCAGGAATTATTACACAGCAGTATCATAAGAACCTTACTACTGTTAGAATTATGTGCAAACTGCTAGAATTAAGTGTCATTTTCCAATGTTTTAAATCCATAATAATTGTATTAAACCTCTGTCACCTCCCACAAGGTTTTCAGGAACCTGCAGAAATGCAGTGGGTAATTTATCTAAGTAATCTCTAAAATTATTCTAAACATTCTGTTTTCTTCTTTACATCTTACCAGGACTGGTCTCTACGCAGTGGAGTTGTTAAAAAGGTTTTTATGAAAGCAATATAAGTTTTTTATCTTTCCTTCATTTGATAGAAAATTAGTAGAGGATATATTGCATAGAGGTAGAGGTAGCATTCATAGATACTGTTGGATACTTTGACATTTTTGCATGTAGGACTGAACAATTCCTCACTGTGCAGCAAGGATATGACAGTATCAAGAAGTTTGGTTCTATTTATTATTTCAATACAGTATTCAGATTCAGTCCAATTGCATTTGTGAATGATGCCAATATGTTTCATTATCCTCACTTGTGCATGATCGATTCTGTGAGTCACATTTAGAATTAATGATTATTGCAAGACTGAATTTAATTTTAACGTCAGTAGCAGTTGTAATTATGCTTCTAATAACCTATAATACTGCTGACAATGCAACCAATCTTAACAACCACACCTCCCATTAATTGAGTTATTTCATGTACAAAATTTATGATTAGTGAGACTGATTGAGGACGACTGTGACGTTGGCCAAGTTTTACTGATAAAACTTGTTCTAAACTTTTTGCTTCTCCAGAAATCCAGTTGCACATTTATGTAATTATGCTGACTCATATATTTAATGTGACTGACATTTATTTAATTACAGACTGTCATTAATGTAATTATTTTGACTGCCATTTATTCAATTAATGTAATTGTCACTTAGTTGCTGTTACTGCCACTTCCCTCCCCTTTTCACAAAAAATATATTTATCTTTGCTGTGTTAATTCTTAATATAATTAAACATACAACAAATGCTGATTTATCTATTAGTGTAGCACTTACCACAGCTCATCCTTAATATCTTGCGTGTATTTACCTATGTAAAATATCATTGGATGTTCTTTGCTTACTGAATTGGTCGTCTGATAAAACTTTAGTACATTAATTGGATGGGCGTGTACACATTTGATGAACAATCATTGTTGTACCGTGCAAATAATTGTTCTAATAGAATGCTTTTTCTGTGTGTGTGCGTATACCTTAAAGAGCTGGCTGTGTATCTGATATTTAAATTAATATCATTCTTGCTGTGTATCAGTAACATTTTCGTAACACTTTAAAAGACTAATATAACATTAGTTTCATATTATTTGCTTAACCCTTACACTTATAAGCAGGAGTACCTAGTAATAATAAATCCACTCACCCACTGAGATAAACGAACTTTACAAAGCAAATAGTATCAACAGCCTGTAATGTTTGTCCAGACATCTAGCCATCAGAAACAGACCAGGTAACTGCTGCTGTCTGTCAGTGATAGAGGAAAATGTCACCCAAGCAGTAGACTGTCAAGAATAATGTTTCTGTTACAGACTCATTCACCATTATGAATGTAGCAATAATATATAGTGCATATAAGCAGAATTCTTTATACTACTGTACATATAAAACTTTTTTAATGATTTGCGTAGTATTCAATATTTACAAAAATTCAGCAGTTACTTAGATTATAAATGTTTTCAAGACCTCAAAAATATAGGACCAAAATATGTGCTGCAGTGAAAGGGTTAAACAAACAAATGCATCTAACAAAAATCAATTTTTAATAATAGGCCTACATTGCAGTTTAAATGTATAAGTATTATATATATATATATATATATATATATATATATATATATATATATATATTAGTATATTTTGGTAGCAGTCTTTCCTGTAGACATATAATATTAAATATGACCGAAAAAGTAAGATTAATAATTCTAACACGAATTTTCTCAATCTTTCGTACATTTCTTTTCACTGTTGGAGGTAAATCAAAAATCAATTCTCCAAAATTCATTTTTATTTCTAGTCTGACGCGACACGAGCGCGTTTCGTAAAACTTATTACATTTTCAAAGACTTTAGTTCACAAATACACAACTGAATAGAACTTACGCTATTCAGTTGTGTATTTGTGAACTAAAGTCTTTGAAAATGTAATAAGTTTTACGAAACGCGCTCGTGTCGCGTCAGACTAGAAATAAAAATGAATTTTGGAGAATTGATTTTTGATTTACCTCCAACAGTGAAAAGAAATGTGCGAAAGATTGAGAAAATTCGTGTTAGAATTATTAATCTTACTTTTTCGGTCATATTTAATAACATATATATATATATATATATATATATATATATATATATATATATATATATATATATATATATATATATATATATGTCGTACCTAATAGCTAGAACGCACTTCTAAGCCTACTATGCAAGGCCCGATTTGCCTAATAAGCCAAGTTTTCCTGAATTAATATATTTTTTCTAATTTTTTTCTTATGAAATGATAAAGCTACCCATTTCATTATGTATGAGGTCAATTTTTTTTATTGGAGTTAAAATTAACGTAGATATATGACCGAACCTAACCAACCCTACCTAACCTAACCTAACCTATCTCTATCGGTTAGGTTAGGTTAGGTAGCAGAAAAAGTTAGGTTAGGTTAGGTTAGGTAGGTTAGGTCGTCGAAAAAACATTAATTCATGAAAACTTGACTTATTAGGCAAATCGGGCCATGCATAGTTGGCTGAGAAGTGCGTTCTGGCTATTAGGTACGACATATATATATATATATATATATGCGAACAAGCCTGAATGGTCCCCAGGACTATATGCGAATGAAAACTCACACCCCAGAAGTGACTCGAACCCATACTCCCAGGAGCAACGCAACTGGTAACTACAGGGCGCCTTAATCCACTTGACCATCACGGCCGTCAAAAGGAAGTGATAGCCAAGACTATTTGAGCCACTTCCCCGACGGCAACTCGGATGGTAATCTTGGGCATAGCATTTCACCAAATCACCTCATTCTTTGGGGCACACGTGAGGAACACAAATGCGAACAAGCCTGAATGGTCCCCAGGACTATATGCGAATGAAAACTCACACCCCAGAAGTGACTCGAACCCATACTCCCAGGAGCAACGCAACTGGTAACTACAGGGCGCCTTAATCCACTTGACCATCACGGCCGTCAAAAGGAAGTGATAGCCAAGGCTATTTGAGCCACTTCCCCGACGGCAACTCGGATGGTAATCTTGGGCATAGCATTTCACCAAATCACCTCATTCTTTGGGGCACACGTGAGGAACACAAATGCGAACAAGCCTGAATGGTCCCCAGGACTATATGCGAATGAAAACTCACACCCCAGAAGTGACTCGAACCCATACTCCCAGGAGCAACGCAACTGGTAACTACAGGGCGCCTTAATCCACTTGACCATCACGGCCGTCAAAAGGAAGTGATAGCCAAGGCTATTTGAGCAACTTCCCCGACGGCAACTCGGATGGTAATCTTGGGCATAGCATTTCACCAAATCACCTCATTCTTTGGGGCACACGTGAGGAACACAAATGCGAACAAGCCTGTTCGCATTTGTTCGCATTCGCATATGCTCGAATATATATGAGTATTCATATACAGTATATATATATATATATATATATATATATATATATATATATATATATATATATATATATATATATACACACACACACACACACACATATATATATAAGAGGATACCACCACTGGTGCAATTGTGAGGGAGCTATAGCAAATAAAGGCTGTGTGTGTGTGTGTGTTTGTTTTGGTGTTATTGAATATAAACAAAGAAAAGTTAGACTGAAGATTCCGATGTGAATATTGTCTTATTTTAGGTACTTGACTTGGTAAAGAAACTTAAAAATTACCTCTCTAAGTGCATTTTACATTTGTACTGAGCTTGTTGCACTTTCCCAGGTGTAAACTTAGAACCTTCAGAGCTCATGGGGAAATGAATATAAAAGATCAATACAGCAAAATAATTTATGTATTATAAATAATTTAAGACCAGAACAGCACTACTTTGCCCAGTAAGCAAGGACCATTTTGCTTTACAGCTAGAGTGATTTTGCAGATTTTGAAATATTTCTTTGGAAATTTGTTCAGTCTTAATATTAACATATAACAATATTGGTACAGTATTATATTGATAACCTGAAATTTTTACTTGGGCCTACTTTTACCTACATTAGACAGTGTAAGGCTTTCACCATCAATTAGGCAAGGAAATACTGCTCTGAGTAACTTACAATTAAGGTTTAGCTCAGGGGCTAGTGAATTAAATGAATTGGCTGAAAGTAATGATAGCTATGGCACAATCAGCCAGGCAAGCAATGACCTCACCAAGGACTACAAAGTCCTTGGGAACCCTAAGTTGCCTGTCAGGGATGGGTGCCTTTCTTCCTATTGGTGCTATATTGGAACCCTTTAAACTCATAAATCAACTTATAACCACCTTCAGGCTATAACTAAAACATTCCTTGCATCACACAATAGGTCACATACAGTATATATCATAATTGCATGGGCGCCATTAATATAACATAACCGTTTAAGGTTATGTTATATTAATTTACTATGCATAACATTCATATCCAGTACCATAAAGCACCAGATATGAATGCTGGGGAAATTAAAGTCCTGAATGACACTTCTGTTTAAGCACCAACTTTCACTGAAGGTGGGACAGTGTTAACTATTGGCTGGTAGAAATCAATAAAGGTATGTAGTAATACTAAAGCTGTTCACAACATTTGTGAGACTGAAATTAAAATATGTAGCAGTTGTGTGGTGTCCATATCTCAAGAAACAAACTATGAATGATGCAAAGACATGCCACTAAATAGCTTCCAGAAGTAAAAAAAAATACAAACTATGAGGAGAGGCTGGAGGCATTAAATACAGTATGCAAAGCTGAAAGATAGAAGAAAAATGTGGTAAAAAGATCACTATGTACAAAAAACCAGCATTGAATGTAATGAAATGCCATTTTCTGGGTGAGAACTGGAGGCTCCCCAGAGCTATCCGGGCTGACATGAAGGTATTAGACCCTGGCATCGGTCAAGCGAATGGAGTTTTTAGGCCTACTGGGGACCATGAGCCCGAACCTGTTTAGACCACCTGACCAGAAAGGCACGAGGATTAATGGCCTATAGTAACCCCCGTGTGGTTGGAAGCATTTTATGTATGTTTGCCATCGACCAGGTCAGGCACCCAGAAAGGTAAGCACCCCAAAACAAATCCCTATTCTGGTTAAGAAATTGCTACTGAAAGCCAAACTAGTAGACAGAACTCCTTAAACGAAAACGAGCAAACGAGCATGACATCACAAGGTTCATGAGCATGACATCACCCCCGTGCCGGCTGTGGTGGGTATGTGGGTTTGCGGGCCGCTCCAAGCAACAGCCTGGTGGACCAAACTCTCACAAGTCAAGCTTGGCCTCAGTCTGGGCTTGGGGAGTAGAAGAACTCCCAGAACTCCATCAACCAGGTAATCACCACGTCACCGTGCTGCTATCTGCACAGCTCCCCCTTCCCCAGGAGGGGGAAGGAGGAACCCCAGATCCCCGGGCTTGGGGAGTAGAACAACTCCCAGAACCCCATCAACCAGGTATCAACCAGGTGTTCCGCATTCTTTCTCGCAGATTCTACGCCGTTTTCGCTCCTCTTCTCTCTGGTCATAACCCCCAAGATACTTGGGGGTGTTCTTGATTTTTATGGGTGGAGCAATCTATTAGTTCTTTTCTCTGCTTATGGGTGTGGGGCAGCTCTGAGTGGCGTCTCTTCTGCCTCTATACTGCATGCACCTTGTCTTCTACTGGGCCTGCACCTCTGAAAATTCTCCACTAGGGATACTCCTGCTACATTGCACGGCTCAGCTGTGTCGTGACACGGTGTTGTCTCAGTTCGGCAGGTAAGTTTGTACTGTATGGCGACTCTGTCGGCCCAGTGCTGGCTCTCGGTTTTAGTGGGGTTCTCACCTAGTTGTACTCCACTAGTTGTGCCTGCGGTGGTTGGGCTCTGGCTCTTTGGTCCCACCTTTCCACTGTCATTCACCGGTGTACAACTTTCTGAGCCTACTGTGCTCTATCTTCTCTACATTTGAAACTGTGTATGAAGTCTGCCTCATCACGTCTCTTCCTCGTGCATTCCCCTTACTGACTACTCTGACACTGAAAAAGTTCTTTCTAATGCCTCTGTGGCTCCATTGGGTGTTCAACTTCCCCCCGTGTCCCCTTGTGCATGTACCACCAGAGTTACATAATTAGTCCTTGTCTACTGTCGATTCCCCACTTGACAGGGAAGTGTCATTGGCACCTAACAGGGGTGTTTGGTGTTGTGTGTTTTGCTTGGACCCTTTGCATGTGTCTTGCAGTCACTTCCCTTTGTCCTTGTATCTTGTTCTTCATTGTACTGGGGGCCTCTGCCCCATGTTTCGGTGCTGTTTAAGTTTTTCGGTGCCTGGGTCTTTTCTCGATATTTGGACACTCCTTCGTTCCCCCGGTCCGTGCTTTGTGTCCTCCTTCCTTGACTCGGTCTCTGATCTCTGGGCACTCCTTCCTTGCCTATCTTCAGTGCCTGGCTGCACCCTAATATCCATGGTGTGTCTGTGCATGTGCAACCACCTGCATCACACGTTGTGGTTGGTCATGTACATTGTGTTACCGGCTGCTACTTGGTCCGTCTCCGGTCTTTTCCTTGCCTATTTCTGTTTTTCCTACCTCTATGCTGTGCTTGGCTGTGTATCATGGTCGGTGCTTATTGGTTTTACTGTTGTTAGGTTCTGGGGTGGGGGCCTCTGTCCATGTTCAGTTCCCTGATTTTGGACTACCCCAGTGTTCGGTTTTAGTACCGAGTTCTTTCACTTTTTCCTTGCATCTCACTGCAGGCTTCTGTGTTCCAATGTCTGCGGGAGGTTGCGAACTTCTGAACACTGCTCCTGCCTTAATGGTTCTTTTTCTTGGGACAGGGGTTGCTAGGGTTCCGGTCTTAATTACGGTTATTTGGGCCTCGTCATGGGTAGTTCGTTTGGTGCAGCCTAATTCTTTTCAGGTGCTGTTTGGGTCTGCTGTTTTCCAGAGGGGTCCTTGGGTCACTGCTTGGTTGGTCAGGCCGGGGGGGCTTCCTTTGTTGTTTGGTTGCGGCTCTTTGCTGTTCTCTGCACGTCTTGGCCTCTGGGGCCATGGACATGTTTTGGTTTGCCCGGGTTCCCTTCCGTCCCTCCTTCCTGTTCTGGGGTTCGGGTCTCCCGAGTCGTCTGCATGGTCTTTTTGTTTCATTTATGGTCTTTTTTTTATGTTCGAGCACGTGGCATCCGCCTCCCGGATCCTTCCCTCTTTTTCTTATCTGTGGTGAGGTAGCTCCTGGGAGCCGACAGGGCTCTCCCCATAAAACCAGCTTTGAATATAATGAAACACCATTTTCTGGGCGAGTCCCGGAGGCTCCCCGGCATCCCTCCCTCCCTCCGGTCGGCAATGTTTTTCGTGGTTTTTGACATCCAGCCTAAGAACTGAAGGTTGGGTTGCCAGCAGGTGGGTCTGGGGCTCCACCTTCCCCCTCCTGTGGAGGGGGGAGTTGCGCAGACACCGGCGCGGCGACACGATGACGTCATGCTCGTTTCCTAATTTTCGTTAGGCGAGTTCTGTCCACTTGTTCGGCCTTCGGTCACAATAGTTTTACCAGAATAGGGGTTTGTTTTGGGGTGCCTATCCCGGTCGATGGCAGACATAGAATGCTCCCAACCACAGGGGCGGGGGGGGGGGGGGGGGGGGTTTAGGGAGGTCTCTATAGGTTATTGCTCCTTGTGCCTCACTAGAGGGGGGCCAGTTTAAGGCTCGTTGTCCCCGGTAGGCAAGAACTCCATGCATTGACTGATGCCAGAAAGTTATACATATCCATTCAGCCTGGATAACTCCTGGGAGCCTCCGGGACTCACCCAGAAAATGGCATTTCATTACATTCAATGCTGGTTTTTATTCACTTTCCCTCTGAGTCTGCGGATGAACCCAGCAAAAGACATTAAAGCTCATTAAAGGTGTAAAATGAACTTTGCAGAGTTAATTTTTCAGTTTCCTTCCCAAGTGAAGAACCACCTAAGAAATACTGTACATCAGAAGATTCATACCCAAGTCATTGATCTAACCCAACATTTTTTATCAAACGTTTACTGACGTAAACTTTTGATGTGTTGAACTAATGCACTAGAGCAAATATTCGGGGCTTCTTTGCATTTGTGTACTTATTTTATTACATATATATATATATATATATATATATATATATATATATATATATATATATATATATATATATATATATATATATATATATATATATATATATATATATATATATGAAACAGTTTACTAAAGATTACAGTTTAATCTTCTTCTTAACTAGTATCCCGTTTTCCAGCAGATTTACGTTCGTGCCCAGTTTGACTATGATCCCCTCGAGGATGACTTGATTCCTTGTGCGCAAGCAGGCATTGCCTTCAAGACTGGAGATATTTTACAGGTTTGTTAAAAGCAGTCTAATGACAAATGTAAAATATGCCAATATCAACAAGATATACAGTACTGTTGATCTGCATAGCATTATGTTGAAAAATGTCATAAACCTAGTACTGTACTGTATTGTCTATTTACAAAATTGAATTTTTATACTTTGCCATTGCCCTACAGATTATATCCAAGGATGACCACAACTGGTGGCAAGCAAAAAAAGATCCCAATGGTACTGCTGGACTTATTCCATCACCAGAGCTTCAAGAATGGCGCACTGCCTGCCTAGCCATGGAGAAGAGTAAACGTGACCAAGGTAATGAAACTGTCTTTATCTATCCAAAATGTATATTTAGACTTACATTCATGTAAATATAAAATTCTTAGCAAGAACCTACATTCTTCTACTGTATGTTCCAATACCCATTTTTATGAAATAATGGTAGAAATATAAAATACAGTACTGTAATTACAAAATGGTAAATAAGTTGCTAACAGAATATAATGCAATATTAGTACAGTAAGTGAAAGCTAAATAATAATAATAAGATAGAGGTGGAAAGCTTTAGAGCAGAAACAGTTAAACATAGTACTGTACTGAGTAAAGGATAATAATGCATGTCAGAATAACAAAGTGGCCAAACTATTTAGTGTCACACTCTTCTGGTGCTGGTGTACATTTAAATCGCCTTTAATTACCAATAGAAATACTCTACAGTATAACTCACATATTTGTTGTTAGTGAGTTATATTGTCTACAGTATAGTGGTTTCATCCATAAAGTGCAGCTATTACCAGAAGTAAAATTCCAGTTGATAATTAAAATCACCATATAACTGAATTACCATGTGGAGAGCAACTTATGACAGTAACTGCACTTAATTTAAGTGTTAAATATGGTATATCACAAAGGTGCTAAAGGTCTTATGAGAAAAACTTACCCAATGTGCGTATGTTAGCGTTTCCAGGCGCACCCTCGTAGCATCTTCATTGGTTATGATACTTGCCAAAATTGCTCATCATAATTAGAAAATTTATAAGGTCTGAAACTTAAGTATTCATCTACATTAACTCTACCATTATCCTGTGGATTGCTAACAAATAAATATTTTGTTTTGGGGGGATCTTTTGATTTTTGTTTAAACCAGTTAGCTACAATAATATGTTTCGCATTTTTCTGATAAATTAGCATGACGATTGACCTCTTCACCTTAAATTTAATATTTTGTATTCCAGTGAACTGTTCATTCTTTGGTCGGAAGAAAAAACAACATAAAGACAAGTATCTTGCTAAACACAATGCTGTGTTTGACCAACTCGATCTTGTCACCTATGAAGAAGTCATAAAACTGCCCTGTAAGTTGATTCTTAACAAAATTTATTATTCCACAATTACTATCTAACTTGACCCAAGAGTAAATTTAGTCATAATGATCAATACTGCATATCACAGCTACTCTTGATTACATTAAGCCTGGAAAGAAAATGTAAAGTGATGTCACTTTAACAGTACTGTAGCCTAATAATATGCTGCACTGTATAACCTCACACAGCAAGTGAATATTGAGACAAAATGCCTGTTAAGCACCTACATTTTAAGGTACAGTAATGTAGTCAACTTAAAAATTTCAGAGCACAAAATAATTATTTTGCTATACAGTACATATTTTTCGAGTAACAAATAAGGGTTGCATCCTCAGCATTTCGACGAAAGACATTGGTGCTGCTTGGTGCGCATGGCGTTGGGAGGCGACACATCAAGAATACTCTCATAGCTTCACATCCAGACAAATATGCTTATCCAATTCCACGTAAGTGTCTCATAAACAAAATTATTATAGAGTTAAGAACATCGCAATAATACACTTTTACATTATAGTAGATACGGTTGTAAATTTATATACTGTATATTTTTTAACCTTAAAAGTTATTGCAGGAACTTTCATTCTAGAGAGCTCTGTAGAATCAACTCAGATTTTTGTTAATATCATTTACTGGATCCTATTAGTTGATATTTTCTAATGATAATTACAGTATAGTGCCTTCCTTTGTTACTATTGTATAGCCTAAACTCAAAAGGACTGGACTGTTTCTGTATGTTCAGAGAACTGCCTGATTTTGCTTCTAGAAGTCTATGGTAATATGCCACATACATCCATTGTTTGATAACAAGGTGCAGTATGCCTACTTTCTAATCCAGATGAATCTTATTTTTTATATCCAAGTCCAAGTGGATATTGGATATACATTCTTACATAATTTTTCATACCAGTATAAGAAAGAAAAAACTTACAGAGCATAGCAAATGTTGGCCATTATGAGTTGTGTTTTTTTTTATTTATATGTATATACAAGAGTCCTTACATTCTTGTACAGCCACTAGCACGCATAGCATTTCAGGCAAGTCCTTAATCCTAATTTTCCCCGGAATATGATCCGCCAAATCGTTTAACAACCAGGTACCCATTTTACTGTTGGATAATCAGAGGCTACAGTTAAGGATTGATGCCCAGTAAATCCTCCCAAGCCAGGATACAAACTCAGGCCAAAGCGCTCGCGAAACACCAGGCGAATGTCTTGCCACTTTGCCACGGGGACTGTAGATATAATACTGATGGTGTCAGTGTGGTATAAGCTATTAAACTGCTTATACATATGAAAATGTCTTTAAAATAACTAATTCTAGATGACACTGATAATTTGGATTTAATATAAAGATAAAAATAGGTGTAATGGAAAAGAAGGAAATTTTGTATCTTAGTGGAAAATTTAAAATATTTTGGATAATATTTATTAGAATAATGTAGGTGTCAGTGTTGTGAAGAAGAAAAACATATTAGGGACAGTAGACAGAATGGTATGAGGGAGTTCTGGCTCGAAAATCAAGAGCTGCGGACATGCTTGTTTGGTTCAAAGTGAACAGATCTTTCTGGAGATAGTCTCTCACTGTTAAGTTAGAGGGAAATTTCTAGGAAGGCATTAAGCATCAGTTGTAAATAAATACATGCAGGGGGGCATCAAGCACATAAATTTGGGGGTACTATTCAGAAAAACATTAGTTATCAACAATATGTATTTATTGCTTTTAACAATACAATGTATGTAAAGTTAATTTAAATCTACATGTACCTCTTACATGCATATTCAATAGCATTTATGGGGGGCCATGTGTCCCCATTGGTGTTATGTACTGGATAAATATTTACAGAAGCAATTTTCTGCTCTGAACAGAGAAAACTGACTTTTGCATTGAGGCATATTTATCTAGCTTGTCATACTGCTCACTAATGTAAAATCTCATATTGCAGATACTACACGAAGTCCACGAAAGGATGAAGAAAATGGAAAGAATTACTACTTTGTGTCTCATGATGAGATGATGGCTGACATTGCAGCAAATGAATATTTGGAATATGGTAAGAATATAAATTACTTGTTTCAGAATTTTTTGCTGTCATTTTAAAGTTAAGAAAGCAAGTATAAAAATAAATCCATTATCAGTGTTAATATATGTATGTGAAAATTTACATTTACCACATTTTTCCAATATTAGCATATCTAATGCAGAATGTTTTTCAGTTTCCAGAGGCATATGCTATCAGCACTACTAGCTCTTAGCTGGAAGCAATAATGTATTTCACAATACTGAATACTATTACTGCCTTCCATCTCCTAACCTTTAAATGATAATGCAAATTCTGTCTTGTCCAGTTATAAAGCAGCAACCAAGTCAGGCTTTTATTATGAGATGCTTCATTCATAAGACCTGAGATTAGATGAATTTATTGTTACAAACTGAAGGAGAATAATTACTTGAAACTCATCACTATGACTACAGTACTTATCAGAACTTTTTTGATCAAAGTTCTTTTATCAATCGAATAATTATAATTCTTTAATAATTTTTTTTATAAAAGTCCTTGCACATTTAAAGTTAAAATCTATAGACATCACCCAAGCCTTAAAGTATATGAAGCACAGTAGAAAGCTACTGCCCAATCTGCTTAATCCTCTCAAATTTAGAAGCTCCTTGAGAGCTAATTCTGAGGAAAGCAATCATTATTCCTATCACAGTGCAGTCTCAACAAATCATCCCAACATGGATTTATGGAAAACATATCTAGCCTAACAAATTGGCTCACTTTTCATGGCACAGTAACCAACTACACAGACCAAGCCTTCCAGATGATGTGCTTAATGAACCTAGAGCCTAAGTTTCCGAACTATGACCCTCGAGTTCCATTCAGGTGGTCTGAGATCCACAGAGAGGTGGCACAAGAGGATGGCATGAGGATGAGGGAAGGGGGATGTTCCCTCCATGCTGGATTTGATATTTGCCAGGAAAGAGGAAGAGAGATTTGACATCTTCCTCCCTTGGATAAAAGTGACCATGTCTTTTTGGGAATAAAGTATGCAATGCATTACATTCTGGAAGAAAATAAGGAGGTTGAAGAAGCTGAAAAACCTGATTTCAAGAGAGGGCATTATGGGGGACTTATGATATTTCTTTAAGGAACTTGACTGGAAAGACTTGTTGTTAGGACATGAGGTAAATGAGATGTATGTCAAGTTTTGTGAAATATATGATAAAGGCACAACAAAATTTATACCAAAACGAGAGATGCAGAACCAGGAACCAAGATTGGTTCAACAGAAATTGGGAGAGGGCCAGAGACCAAAAGACACAAAAATGGAACCAATATAGGAAGAGGCCAAACATACCAGCGATACAAAGATGCGAGAAACAACTACATGGCAGTGAAGAGAAGGGCAGAAAGAAATTTTGAAAAAGGGATAGCGGACAAATGTAAAACAGAACCAGGCCTATTCTATGAATTCATAAACAACAAATTGCAGGTAAAGGATAACATTCAGAGGTTGAAAATGGGAAACAGATTCACGGAAAATGAAAATGAAATGTGTGAAACATTAAATGAAAAGTTCCTGTGTGTTTGTGCAATATGAAATCTTCATGAACCAGACTCAATAAGAATTCCAGAGAACAACATAGAGGTGTCTAGAAACGAACTGGAAAAAATGCTCAAGGGGCTAAAGAACAAAGCAGTTGGTTCAGATGGGATTTCTCCATGAGTTCTAAGAGAATGTGCACCTGAGCTCAGCATTCCACTTCAACTGATTTTTCAGGCATCCCTGTGTACAGGAGTTGTAGCTGATATGTGGAAAAAAGCTAACATAGTTCCAATCTACAAAAGTAACAGCAGGGAAGACCCCCTCAATTATAGACCTGAATCATTGACAAGTGTAATAGTCAAAATATTGAAAAAAATAATTACAAATAAATGGGTAGAACACCTGGAGAAAAAGATATAATATCAGACAGTCAATATGGTTTTCGATCTGGAAGATTCTGTGTAGCGAATTTACTCATTTTCTATGATCGAGCCACAGAGATTTTACAGGAAAAAAGATGGTTGGGTTGACTGCATCTATCTGGACCTAAAAAAAGACTTTCGACAAAGTTCCACATAAGAGGTTGTTCTGGAAACTGGAACATATTGGAGGGGGTGACAGGTAAGCTTCTAATATGGATGAAAAATTTTCTGATAGAAAAATGAGGGCAGTAATCAGAGGCAATGTATCAGATTGGAGAAATGTCACAAGTGGAGTAGCACAGGGTTCAGTTCTTGCACCGGTTAATGTGCACTGTCTACACAAACGATCTACCAGATGGACTACAGAATTATATGAACATGTTTGCTGATGATACTAAGATAATATGGAAGATAAGAAACTTAGATGATTGTCATGCCTTCAAGAAGACCTGGACACAATAAGTGTATGGAGCACCACATGGCAAATGGAATTTAATGTGAATAAATGCCATGTTATGGAATGTGGAATAGAAGAACATAGACCCCCACACAATCTATAAATTATGTGCGAAATCTTTAAAACATTCTGATAAAGAAAGAGATCTAGGGGTGGTTCTAGATAAAAAAAACTCATCTGAGGACCACATTAAGAACATTGTGCAAGGAGCCTATGCTACACTTTCTAACTTCAGAATTGCTTTAAACACATGGATGGAGAAATATTAAAGAAATTGTTTACGACTTTTGTTAGACCAAAGCTGGAATATACAGCGGTTGTATGATGCCCATATCTTAAGAAGCACATCAACAAATTGGAAAAGGTGCAAAGACAGGCTACTAAGTGGCTCCCAGAACTGAAGGACAAGAGCTACGAGGAGAGGTTAGAAGCATTAAATATTCAAAAACTAGAAGTTAGAAGAAAAAAAGGCATATGATCACTATGTACAAAATAGTAACAGGAATCAATAAAATTGATAGGGAAGAATTCCAGAGACCTGGAACTTTAAGAACAAGAGGTCATAGATTTAAACTAACGAAACAAAGCTGCCGGAGATATATAAGAAAATTCACTTTTGTAAACAGAGTGGTAGACTGGTTGGAACAAGATAGGTGAGAAGGTGGTGGAGGCCAAAACAGTCAGTAATTTCAAAGCGTTATATGACAGAGTGCTGGGAAGACGGGACACCACAAGCGTAGCTCTCATCCTTTAACTACACTTAGGTAATTACACTTAGGTAATTACAAGTGGTCATTCAGCTAAACAAATCTCTGGCACAACCCCATCTGGACTACTGTGTGCAAGCGAGGAGACCTCACCTTCATAACTGCATAGTCGCTTTAAAAAAAATGTACTACAGAACACCAAATACTACCTCAGAACTAAGTCAACTATCATATTAGGAATGGTTGAGGATCTCATGGACTATAAACACTACAAACCAGATATGATGGAGCTGATCTTGTCAAAATCTTTAAAATACTGATATTGGAAGATTTTAATCCAGACCACTTCTTTAAAAAGTTCAATGTAACTTACAAGTGGCAGCAGCAGCAAGTTCAACAAACCACAATGTAGGACAGAAACAGTAGAGGCTTTTCACCCATAGGGTAATAAAGCCATGAATCACAAATGCCAAGATAGTACTCCAGTTCAAAAATCAACCAAAACAATTATATTTGACAAGCTGCCGGTGTTCTGTCCTCATCAAGGACTCATCAGTGATGGCCCTCATGTAAACTCAAGTAACAGTGGCTAGAGAAGCATAATAAATTTAAATAGTTAAGGAAGTCACAAATCACAATGACCAGATGAACATTCAGCATGAAATTAAAACAAACTTATCACAAATACAAAACAGGTCCAAAATGCAGTAGACTAGACACAGGTTACTAATAATTTGTGGATGTACTGTAAAGACAAACAGTATGCGTTTAAGGGCTTTACAAGAATGTATTGTAAGAAAGAAATAGTGTCAATAGAGAAGGCCACAGAAGAAAAAGCTTTACAAAATTGTATAGGTGTAGTGGTGTAGACCCTCACTAACAAAGGAAAATGTCTCACTGCAGAAGAATTAGCAGATATGAGAAGGATAATAAAATATCATCCTTCTGTTTTGAGGGGAGCCGGTCGGCCGAGCGGACAGCACGCTGGACTTGTGATCCTGTGGTCCCAGGTTCGATCCCGGGCGCCGGCGAGAAACAATGGGCAGAGTTTCTTTCACCCTATGCCCCTGTTACCTAGCAGTAAAAATAGGTACCTGGGTGTCAGTCAGCTGTCACAGGCTGCTTCCTGGGGGTGGAGGCCTGGTCAAGGACCGGGCCGCAGGGACACTAAAAAAGCCCCGAAATCATCTCAAGATAACCTCTCAAAAAGGGGGCCAAGACAGATTGCTGAAATACACAAAAATAACACATGACGAAGGGAGGTTGTGGTCACTAAGAAGGGACCTCTCAAAGACAAAAATTAAATAAAAAAATTGAATCAAAAGCATTTACAGTAGTTGTTTTTTGTTCCTAGATGATTGGGTTTGAGCCAGTGAAGTGAAATATTAAAGTCATTATATTAAATTAACAAGAAGTGATTCAAAACAGGAAAGAGTTGTGACAATTTAAGACTACAGCATGAAAATAGATACAGAGAGTTTGCAAACACTATTGTAATTGATGTAATATATTTAAGGCTATACATGATCATGGGATTCAAGGTAATGATACCGTGCTAATACAAAACTAAAAATGTAATTACTGGTAATTAAAAATAATTTTTTTTATTTTGAATGTTGTTTACTAAATTCAGCTAAATATTTCAGGTACACATGAAGATGCAATGTATGGCACAAAACTTGAAACCATCCGTAAGATTCATGGTGAAGGTCGCATGGCCATCTTAGATGTCGAACCACAGGCACTCAAGATCCTGCGTACGGCTGAATTTGCACCCTATGTTGTATTCATTGCAGCTCCTTCTCTTCAAAATATGACTGATGTAGGTAACATTTATTTAGGAAACTATGAACAGACAATAAAATATAAAGAGAAGTGCATAAATAAATTAATTTTAATGGAAATTATTATGAATTCAATTATAGACAGTATTGTACAATATTTTGAAAAAAACTGAAGGCACTTTTAACCCTTAAAGCATACAAGAAACATTCAATATGTATAAAGGAATAGTCTGATAGGCTAGGACTGGAAAGTACATTGATGAATTAGGGAAAATACAAAACACTTGCATATTAAAATATACAGCAAGACAATGTTATCTGTGAGTATAGAAACACATAAAAGACAATACAGTAGATATTGTTAAACAATCACAGGGATTAAGGATTGGCATTAAGATAAGACAGGGATGCTTGATGGCATTATGATTTGTTATTGGCGTAGCAAAGGTCTCACTGGTAATGAAAGGCTGACAACAGTACTATAAAACCTTCCAGAAAACTTCAGTGACATACAGCACACAGGTGCAGTAAACTGAAGGATGAATACCAAAAAAATGTAAAAGTGATGATGTTATTTTTGTATAAAGTGAGTCAATATATGGGCCAGTTGTAGCCTATGGCAAGATCTACAAAATAGACCACCCAGTTTTCTTCAAACCTGTAACCAGCTGAGAGCCAAATATGTTTGGGGGGCAAACTATAGTATCATCTATTAATACCACACTAAAGTTTCTATTATGAATACTATATATAATTATATACAGTAATTCTATATATAATACTGCATATATAATATGTTGGTAAATTAGAAGAATATGCTGTTTACTCTTTTATAATGTACCAATATACTACTTGTCTTTTATTTTGCAGTATGATGGAAGCTTAGAAAGACTGGCAAAGGAATCGGACATGCTCAAGCAATTATATGGCCATTTCTTCGACTTGACCATAGTGAACAATGACATCGAAGAAACCATTCGACAACTGGAAAAATCTATTGAAACTATGAATATGACACCGCAGTGGGTGCCTGTGTCATGGGTTTACTGACAGACCGCCCCTCCCCGAGACAGTCCCTCTGACTGCTATTGCTGTGGAACATCAAGGAGCAAAGAGGCTAACAGACGAGCCCACCAACACCATAGAAGGTGATCCAGTGGAACATAGAACCACACAACCATGACCAGAGTGCCACAATCAAAGTCTCGCAAAATGAAAAGCCTCATTTTACCCTAAGATATAAAAAACTATATAAAAATAGTAAAAAAAAAAAAGAGATCAGTTATTATAGCCATACAATGCACATCAATGCTTGTCCTGTATGACAAGTGATGAAAGAAAGGAATTGGAAATAAGTCTTGGGAGTGCTGTTATAACTACCAGAGGTTTTGGCAACTTGCTCAAAATGGGGACTTTTTCTAAAGCATATATGCAGTATTTGGCAAAAACTATTTTTGTTTTCTTAAGTTAAAAAATGATTTCTTAGATTCTTCTTCTTCAGTATAAGTATAATAATAATTTATTATTTTTCAGATTCTAGAGTTTAATCAGGATATTTAAATTAATAAGTGCTTTACATTATAATACATCACATTTATTGAAGAAACTGAAATTTAATGTAACTTTCATGATGTAGGAGTTTGTATTTTTGTCCTCTTAATTTTACTTCAAAAACAATATGCCACTGTGATCGTATTTGGTAACTGCCCAACTATTTTATTTATATCTTTCCTCATCTTTGAAGCTATGGGTTCTCAATAGTTAAACTAATAGGCAATACCCTATTTATATATATTTCACATATATACTGTATATTGAAACCTTACTTAAATGGAATGATTCATTCCAGATCCCTTTTATAAGGTGTCTGGAATGGATTAATCTAAGCTGTTTTAAATAAAGCAAAATTGACAAAGTTATCATGTTTGGCTGTGGACAAACAAAAGAAAACACTTTTGCTTACTGTACATAACTAAGAAATCACTTTGATTTATATTTTAATACACAAATTCATTTGAATTATTTTTATGTTTCTCAGCACTACATTCCAGTCTAGTGAATATGCATCCCACTCAACCAGAACTTTACCATTATTTCCTTTCCATCATATCATGTCAATCTTTCAAAGTGAACAGAATATTTCCATTGCATCCTGACTTTGGTTGGATGGATTCCATTTAAGTGAGGTTCCATTTCACATGTACCGTACTGTACATGTATTATGTGTATGTACAGTACTGTGTGCGTGTGTGTATATATAAAATATATGATATACAGTATACTAGATATAAATATATATACACTGCAACTTTGCTCAGGCGGACTAATTATGACCATACCCAATCCGCATTACTGTACATAGAATTCCTGTTCTCCAAAAATTTGTGCAATTTCTCCATAACCACAATTTTTGTTCTTGCCCCAAATTATAGAATACATCATTGCACACACACAAAGACAATCAAATGATATATAAACAATACATTTACAAATTACTGGAATGTAAGACAGATGAAACTGAACAAATTATGGTAAAATAGAAAAATGATTTTTTTTTTTGACTGGCCTTGAAGTTGACCACAGTTGTCTTTGCTATTGTGGTTATTTTTGGTGTATCATGGCTTGCATGTACACTGTACAGTAGCACGCTATGCAATACAAACACTGCACTTTACTTGAGGAGAAAGTTAAAAATTTAACTCTTCAAAAGTTCATTTTAGTTTTATATGGCCTGTAACATACATGATTTTGGGTGACAGTATTCAAAGAGTATGGTGTTTTTTTCCTGTTTATTAAATATACTGTAGTATGGTTATAGCAGTTGGACATTAAAAATGGTACAACAGTGTCATGATAGGTTGAGAAAAGGATGTTTTTTGCATGTTGCTGGAGCCATGTAGAATGTGGTGCCGAAGGTGGCTAAAGATGAAGAGCCCAAATGAAACAAGCAGAAAGCTTGAAGGAGGGTGAGAGCCGAGAGCTCGGATGAGGCTGAGACTAGCTGCCTGCTCTGTAGTGAGACTTGTAGCATCTGGTGTGGGAAGTGGAACTCGACTCATGATGCTGTCTTTTACCTTGTTATATCTGCATCCACCTGACTTTGTGTTGGACCCAATTTGCTTCCTTATTTTGCAGGTTGATCATCTTTTGGTCTGATGAGAAGCTTCCTGGATACTTTCAGCAGTCCTAAGTGATTCGTAGAAACCTTGGGGATTTGTTACAGATATCATTAATGGTTAGCAAATATGGTTGCAGGTGTCATTAGTAATTATGGGGAGAATTGGTAATTTTTTAATGCTTGCAATAGAATTTCTTGGAATGTGGAATAGCTTTTAGATAATTTAAGTGGCTGTCACATTGTCTTTAATGTGGCTGCTACAGGCCTGACACTTAAGAGATACATTTCGTTAATCCTGTCAACATTTTCAAAGGCAAAAGCAGAGGTAAAGTGAATACAAATTATCTGGAGCAACCAAATATATAACCGAGAAGAATAAGGTAAGAAGGTGTCACTTGGGATTATAGAATCTCTGCAGTTCTTTATTTTGATGTTGGCAGGGGCAGTGAATGTGCTGGATATTCTATCTTGGGCTTGAGGATAGTAGAATGTACCCAAGCGTGATCTAGCTGCTAGTAGTTGGTTGAGATTGGTCTATACATAGTGCTCCACCAATGTCTAATAATCGACAGATACAATGACAACTATTTACAGCCAGATCACATTTGGGTACATTCTACCATCTTCAAGACCAAGACAGAATATCCTGCACACACACATATACACACACACTGCTCCTGCCACCATCAAAATAAGGTAAATGCAGAAGGTCTATTAGCCCACCTAACTTCACCTCATCTTTCTTCAATATGTAGATTTGGTTGCTCCAGATAATTTCTATACACTTCACCTCTGACTCTGCCTTTGACAATGTTAACAGGATTAACAAAATGAATACACGTATCTTACCATCAGGAAATAAAGTATAAAACTGTAAAATGAACTTCAAAGAGTATTGTTCAACTTCCTTCACAGGTAAAGAAGAATTTGGACAAACTGGAAACTTTTTAACCATAACATAAATAAAATATAAGACCTAACCTAACCTCATCTAGCAACCCTAGGCCTAATAAATGCTATCATAGGTCTAATACAGTACATGTATGTGCTATAATATGCCTAGGAATATTTAAGTTTGGTTTTTAGCTTTATTTTTTCCAGACTTTAAAAATAATAGTACAAAAAGTGGTTTACTGGTGGTACATCACTACACATTGGTACTCTCGACCAAGTAGTTACTTTCATTTCATGAGGATGGGTTGATATGATATATATATATATATATATATATATATATATATATATATATATATATATATATATATATATATATATATATATATATATATATATATATGTCGTACCTAGTAGCCAGAACGTCGTACTCGGCCTACTATGCAAGTCCCAATTTGCCTAATGAGCCAAGTTTTCCTGAATTTATATATTTTTCAATATTTTTTCTTATGAAATTATAAAGCTATCCATTTCATTTTGTATGAGTTAATTTTTTTTAAATTTGAGTTAAAACTAACGTAGATATATGATCGAACCTAACAACCCTACCCAATCTAACCTAACCTATCTTAACCTAACCTAAACTAACACAATTATTAAGTCAAGGATTTATGTTCTTAATATAATATAAAAATAATAATTCAAATAAACTAATAGGAAACAATTTATTGAAAATAAAGAAAATCACTCAGCCTATTAGGCAAATCGGGTCCTGCATAGTAGGCCGAGAAGTGTGTTCTGGCTACTAGGTATGACATATATATATACATACACACACACACACAAAATGCAAAGAGAATGATAGACTGGTTGGAACAAGCTAAGTGAGAAGGTGGTGGAGGCCAAAACTGTTAGTATTTTCGAAGTTATACAACAAAGAGTACTGGGAAGACAGGACACCATAAGCGTAGCTCTCATCCTGTAACTATACTTAGGTAATTACTTACACACACACACACACACACATACATGGTGGTACGCGAACAAAGGGACACAGGTGGAAACTTAGTACACAATAACAATAATAATAATAATACAGAGAAATCATATTAAAGTGATATATCAAAGAACAAATCCACAGGAGCCGTGATGAGAGTTCGAACCTATGTGCAGAGTGTTCCCAGACATGCTATAGTCACCTGTACCACAACATGGTTGATCATGTCGTGGTACAGTTGACTAGAGCGCGTCTGGGAGCACTCAGCGCATAGGCTCGAACCCTCATTAAAGCTCCTGTGGATTTGTTCAATAATAATGATAATAATTTATTCACAAAAAGGTACAATGGGTTGGTGAGATTACATAAGACTGATATTTTTACATTCATGCAGAGCCACTAGCACACATAGCATTTCGGGCAGGTCTTTAATCTAACATATCAGGCAAGATGAAGAGGTACATTGTAGAAAGGTTTTATATCAACAAATAACAACAATATAACTTGACAAGAGGTGATTACACTGGTAAAGATATGTCTTAAGTACTAATATTGGGGAAGTGGGTAGTACAAGATACAGTGGGAGTTTGGGTTCTTTAATGTTGAGTACAGTGTCAGTGTGAGTTTATCCAAATGAGCCACAGGGACGTTAGAAAGAACTTTTTTCAGTATCATGAGTAGATAACAGATGGAATGCATTAGGCAGTGATGTGGTGGAGGCTGACTTCCATACACAGTTTCAAATATAGATATGATAAGAGCTCAGTAGGCTCAGGAATCCATCTGTATACCAGTTGATTGACAGGACCTAAAGAGCCAAATCTCAACCCCTGCAAGCACAACTAGGTGAGTACACACCTCTGTCAGTAGTTTCAAAGTGTTATATAAGAGAGTGCTGGGAAGATGAGACACCACGAGCTTAGCTCTCATCCTGTAACTACGCCAGCCCGTCCTCCAAAAATGGGGTGGTAAATGTAAGGAGACAAATAAGTGCAATTATGTACTATTCATAGCAGTTAGAAATTGTACTTATTTTCACTTAGTATTAAATCGTACTGTCAAATATATTGTGAATATTTGAGTTTACCTGAAAAACTGAATAGAAAACCACACCCTCACCTAACCGTCTTAGTTTTTGAAGATAATAATTTTATTGCTTCTTAATTACAATTAGTACTTAACCTATAGCTATATTGATATTACAGTTTTATAAAACTAATAAAACAAAACTAAAATATATCAATAAATTGTAAAGTAACTAAGGATATTTTAAAATTTTGTATAAAATCTATATTGTTTAATAAACCTGAAAAAGAAATTCCTGATATTTAAAACTTGTGTATTGCTAATTGGAATTGAAAACGTCATCCTAAAATTCTGAGTGTGTTAACAGAAAACGAGGAGAATTAAATCGGGGGAGGGAGTTGGGTAAATGTAACAGCCCCATAAGTACAATTATGCACTGGTTATGACAGTACGATAGTGTACTTATTACACTTAGTATTAAATCGTACTGTCAATTCGGAGGATGGGTTGAACTACGCTTAGGTAATTACACACACACACACACACACACACACACACACACACACACACACACACACACACACACACACACACACACACACACAGTGCAAACCCTGTTTACTAGTTACCCATTAACCAATTTATCAGTTTAACATGAAAGAAAGAAAAATCTGAATATTTAATTCAATTTACCAGTTTTGAGCTGGTAAATAAACTGACATACCAGCTGCTTCCTGATTAACTGGATATTCTCAGTTTCAGCTAGCACTTACTGGGAAAAAAATATTCTTGCTTAACCAAATAAGCTTATTGAAGCTGTGTCACAGTAAATGGAAGAA
Source organism: Procambarus clarkii (assembly GCF_040958095.1). Taxonomy (NCBI): domain Eukaryota; kingdom Metazoa; phylum Arthropoda; class Malacostraca; order Decapoda; family Cambaridae; genus Procambarus; species Procambarus clarkii. The sequence goes on along the minus strand of NC_091236.1, from coordinate 6,218,685 downwards.
ATATAATTTTTAAATATGTGAGAATCCATAAATAATATGAGAATAGTATGTATCAAGTGTGGAAACTTGCATCGCATCATTCTTAAATGGCATTCCAACAGTCTCGCCTCTCCTGCCACTTCCTTCTCTACCCACATCTCTTTTTATTTTTTATACTCAAAATTAATGCATCCACACATTTTTACCTTAAAAAAACTTTAATCCTTTACTGTACAAGATTTTTAATAATATCAATATAACTGCACATTTGTCTCAAAGCTAATGAGAGTTGGTGTGGTGGTGGGAGGACGTCCTCTTGTCACCATCACCAACAACGGCCAGTGTTGGCAATGCAGTACTAGCTAGGAAATGCTTACTTCAAGTATCTTGCAGTACTGTAAATGCATTCCTATCTTAAATAATGCAAAATGTGAAATAAGTAGAATGGATATTAATGTGAGGATCATGAATATCATCCACATTTTACTTTTATGTATGATCTTTGGCTATATATTCAGAAGAGGTAAGTAGTAGTTTTATATATAATTCATTAATTATAATTTAGTTATTATTAGTTAAGGTGGCAGCACAGAGGAATATAAAGTATGTAAGAGGCAATGAGTCACAATAACGTGGCTAAAGTATGTTGACCAGACCCCACACTAGAAGGTGAAGAGATGACAACGTTTCGGTCCATCCTGGACCATTCTCAAGTCGAAACGTCGTCGTCCTTTCATCTTCTAGTGTGTGGTCTGGTCATCAAGTATGTAAGACTGACAAACTTGCATTATCTGGATGCTGTGCTTATTGAAATTTCCAATATACATCTCTAGGGAGGTGTAGATAATATTTTTATGCATTATAGGTCTCCAGCCACTTTTATGTACATGAATACTATATATATATTGTTTAACAAATGATTTAAATTAATTTTAATCATGCAAGTTAAATAAGATTGTTTATTACTCAGAGGGGATGATTTGCTTTTTATCTATACTTAAATTATAAATTACGGACAAAAAAGATATTTTCAAATATGAGATATATGTACACACTTTCAACATATAGATCACTGATATATGGTTTGAAGAATTACAAAAATCACCCCTGCAAAACCATTCATACCTGAACAGTCACAACATATATACTTAAATATAATTCAAATGGAACATATGTTATTGTGATATTAAAGAATGTAAGTTAAAAAATAAAAAAAAACTCAAATTAACTCACTTTAGTATGAAGACAAGAATAGGTTGCTCGTAATGTTAAAAGAAAGCACCCAATGTATGCAGTGATTTTATTATCTTACAGTTAATTTATAACACTGGATGTGTACACACACATGATACAGCTTTAGTGATCCTAAATTTGTAGAAGACAATACAGTGTTGGTAAATGTGCATTTTTTTTTTTTTTTTTAAATTGCCAAAAGGTAACAAAATATTAGATCAAGTTGCCCCTTACCAAACTCACCCTTAACCTACTATAACCAAACCATTTAACTTATATCCCTAAACCAAGGAATGTAACCTAGTCTACCAATCTAACATGTGGTTTCATGATATGCAAGTGTAACCAGAAATTTTAGCTTCATAAAGCTGTGTGTGTGTGTCTATATATATATATATATATATATATATATATATATATATATATATATATATATATATATATATATATATATATATATATATATATATATATATATATATATATATGCAGAATAACAACATGTGAAAAATAGAGAATGCTTAACGCGTTTTCGGCTAATTCGCCTTCATCAGAGCAAAGTAGAATGAAGATCATCTTCATTCTACTTTGTTCTGATGAAGGCGAATTAGCCGAAAACGCGTTAAGCATTCTCTATTTTTCACATGTGGTTATTCTGCATACTTGGATCAGTGTTTTTGTGATCATTATTGCGCATATATATATATAGTGTGTGTATATATATGTATATATATATTTATATATATATATATATATATATGCGGAAAATCCACAGAGAAATATGAAATGAGGTGAACGTTTCATATTTCTCTGTGGATTTTCCGCATAAAATGATCAGTGTTTTGTGATCGTCAATTGCATATATATATATATATATATATATATATATATATATATATATATATATATATATATATATATATACATATATATATATATATACATATATATATATATATACATATATATATATATATATATATATATATATATATATATATATATATATATATATATATTCATTGCTGTAAATTAGCTAGAAAATTAAAGTATAATTGATGAAAAGTTTGTAAATGGTCCATAGCATTATCTAATATTTAGAGCATAGCATCAAGTTCCTTTGATACTATACACAACCTAATATTTCTGTTTTATCCTAAAATAAGCTAATTTGAGTTTTGCTTTTTTTTATTAATATCACAAAAGAATGTTCCATTTGGACTTTCGTTTAATTATAAAAAATAACCACTACAAACTCTGTGACCCTTCAAGGATTCAAAGCTGGGTGGCCACGGGTCACCCCCACAGGCTTTCTTCTTGAGAGGTTGTCTTGAGATGATTTTCGGGGCTTAGCGTCCCCGTGGCCCGGTCCTCGACCAGGCTTCCTTTTTGTTACACACCCCCAGGAAGCAGCCCGTAGCAGCTGTTTAACTCCCAGGTAACTATTTACTGCTAGGTAACAGGGGCATCAGGGTGAAAGAAAATCTGCACATTTGTTTCTGCCATGCACCAAGGATTGAACCCGGAGTCTCAGGACTACGAATCCGAAATTCTGTCCACTCCGCTGTCAAGGTCCCCCTAGTCTATAAAGGCTGCCCAGGTTTGAATCCTCGACGGGTCATAAGAGTTTATAAAGAGTTATAAGCTTTGAGATCATTCAAGCTATGTCTTGTATAATTATAAGTGGCTATCCTTGGTAACTTAGGTAATTAATTTCATGGATCCTATTGTGTACAAGTTGTATTGATATACTGGTACTGTACTTAAATTGTGTACAGTATAGTATATACATCTCTTATTTGTACAAACTTTTATCTGGAATTTGTATTTTTAATCTATAGCTAATTTAAAAACTACCTTATTTAACTTTTGATTAAACTAATTATTTAAATAATTCATTTGTTAGATAATATGTCATATTCATGTTTATAAGACTTCCTTGTAAAGGTCAGTAATGCAAATATTATTATTATACACACTACTAGAACTGTATGACTGGAATTCCATAATGGCATAAAAATGTAACCAATTTCATTGGCTTACACTATATGGTATGCCTCGATGAGTGGCAGTTGCAGCCTACCAAACAAAAGACTAAATAAAGCTACTAGAACTAAAGGTATCTCACCTTAAAAGGTCAAAGATGTAAGAAATTGATTTCGCATTGGGAAGATCATACATATGGCAATTTTTCCATGTTGTACGATATATGATTTCTCTGTTAATTTCTTCAGTGAGGAAACTGTTGGAAATTGCCTAAAAACTATATAAAGGTAAATAACAACAATAAAGTGAAAGATTAGATAAATAAAATACGTATTTACATGAAAATTGTCAATATCACATGTATTTAATGTGCTATATACAATTTCTTAACCAATTTCTTCATTAAGAAATTCCTGGAAGGTAGGCAGTGGAATCGGGTAGCAATTGATAGCTTCAGCAGCTGTCTCCTAACCTAACCTACCTTTGTTATGTACACAATCAACCCATCCACACTTTCCTATCAATGACTAATCATAATTAGATGTTTTATGCCAGAAGCTATAAATAACAGCAAATTTCATGTCACAAGCAGGTCATATAATCTCGTGCATCATTTCTCTTGACCAAATAAACACATCTTAAGCAATTCTATTGTACATAACAATAAATACAAGATTAACAGACTGTTCATTAACATGAGAATTGATAAAAAGAAATGGGAAAGATAAATGTTTAACAGTGTGTGGAAGAATGACAAACTTTCTCACCTCCCAGACATAACCATCCCCGTCACTGAGCAATTTTCACTCCACCAGACATCTGGAGATACTTGTTTGATTTGGCAATTTCAAGTTGCACTGTATATACAACTGCATAAGTAGCCACATGCAGAGAGATACGAAAAATCTGATTTTTCAATTCTCATGTTATTCTTATTCTTACAATTACATGCATATATATGAAATATAAACCCACTATTTAGAAAAACAAGAAAAATAAACTGAAAATTTTGGTCCCAAGCAAGGACCCTCTTTAGCAGTCTATAGGAATGGCAAAGGAACCTAACATGTACTGTATATACTTGGCTCATTACAGAGCAAAGTCATCTCTCGTATCAGGAACGGTTGAGGGCCACAGGGCTAAACAACACTGCAAACCAGGCATGACAGGGTAGATCTCATTGAAACTTTTAAAATTCCGAAGAATTTGGTTGAAGTTGATCCAGAATTGTTTTTAAAAGGTTAAATGTAACATATACAAGGAGCAATGGTTTCAAGCTCGACAAGCCACAATATAGGACTGAGAACAAGAGACGTTTTTTACCCACAGTGTTATAAAACCCATGGAACCACCTACCTGCTGAAGCCATAAATGCCAAGACTGTTTTATTTCAAAATCCAACTGGAAAAAGATTATCAAGCCAAATGGGGGAACCTTCAACAAGCCGCTGGCTTTCTGTCCTCGTCGAGGCCATTAGTGTCAGTGGCCCTCAGGTAAATTCAGGTAAATACTGTTTCCTTTGCCATTTCTACACACTGCTGAAGAGGTTCCTTGCTTGGGACAAAAACAGATTTTTTTTGCCATTTTTTCTAAATAACAGCTGTATATTTCTTTAAATCACCATTGCATTATGTATACATATGCAGTATTTTATATAATGTTTTATATATATATACAGTATATATATATATATATATATATTATATATATATATATATATATATATATATATATATACATATATATATATATATATATATATATACACACACACACAAATTATGTTATTCAACACAAACAATACATTGTGTAAACTAGTAAGTGAAGCAACGATCATAAAAATTAAAAATCATTTGAATTCTCGTCACCTACAACACTGTTTTGGCAAACTACACATCTCGTGTTGATACAGATTGAATAAAGTGTTTTGTTTCAGCCATTTCTTTACTTTTTGTAATTATCCAGGCCAACAAAGATCATCCCTATTTATTTAGTTTGATATTTATTTTACTTTTGCACACAGATTGCTTTTGAATATGTTTCATATGAAAAATAAATAAAAAAAATTTGGTTTGGTCCTGGTTCCCATCACAATGCAATACTGGTGAATGCCAGAATGTTGACCACTGCCTAGGCCAAAATTAGAGTAGATACATTTTTCTCTCATAATTTGGAATACAGATCTGCCAATTAATTAAGAAAATATCTGTATTTTTTTTGTTAGCATATGCAAGGTAACAATTTTCATGATAGTTACACTTTAAGGGTTAAGTTTTTTCTTTTATTTTTACTATACTTTTCAATGGTGTCTTGGGGGAAACTTAACCTTGCTTTCTCATTTAGACACAATGGGGGGAGGATACTCAGGACACCTTCCCAGGAAAATAACATTAACAGTAATGAAGCGTCTCTTTCTGGGAGCTACCTTTCACAAGAGGTAGCTCCCAGAAAGCTAGCTGCTGTTCCCGCCCTAATTTTCTCATTTTCTGTGTCAGTTTCAATCTACCCTCGAGAGTGAAGGGCCAGTCTTGCCCTGGGAAGGTGGAGATGGTGTTTGGTGCTTGTGGGAGGAGTTGGGTGACATTTGATAATTCTCCTGTTCCAGGTGCGTTTGGTAAATTCCTTATTTTCAAAAATATTTCAGTGAGTATTAGTATGTTTTATAACTTGTGATTGTGGGGTGGTTTTGCCTCAGTAGTGAGCTGATCACTGATTCTAGCATGCCCCATGCCCATTTCAAGCAAGACAAGTGTAAAATGTTGCTTGCCTTCAGTGGTCAGAGATAATCACAGACTACAACATCAGTATCATAAGCTGAGAGGTGCTACTGAAGACAAATGAGAATGGGTTTTAATATTTTTTACTTTGAACCTTAACTTTTGTCCACTAATCATGTAACCTTTGAGTGACCACATGAAGTGTCCCTATATACAAATGAAAAAAACTTAACATGCTCTAAAAAAATTAACATTTACTAGTTACAGGAAAATACTGTAAAGGACGTTTCAAATTAAAAGTTGTTTACTTAGCGGCCTAATCAAGATTCGGCTAACCACCTACCACCTCTACTCAACACCTACGAGGGTGGTAAGCTCAAGTGCCAGAGGCTGAGTCATGGCTGTGTCTTGTACCAGTCCTCACTAAAAACGAATCAATCAAAATATATTTCATATTCTTAAGTTCTCCATGAAAAGTCTTTAGGATAAAGATCCATATATGTAGTTAAAATTTGGTCCATATACATTTTGGACAAATCTTTATTCATATAGATTTTGTTTATGGATAAAGATCCATATAGCAAAATCCATATAGTTTTCCATAAATCAATCCAAAATCTAGTTTAAGACATCATTTAGACAACCAATGCTACTTGATCAAGTAATTCCATTACAATTACATCCTGCAATAATATGTGCCATATAATATACAGTAATATAGTCAGTTTCGTTATTATCCATTCCTTATAATAATAGGGAAATTGTATATTTAACTAAGGCCAAATTAAAGAAAAAATAAGGAAAAGTCAATACACTAACCTGCATTTGTGTCACAGCTGATCTACCAGAGATCAGTCAATTGAAAATGTAAACAATAAATAGGTTAAATTAGTAAATAATATATATAACAAATACAATAGTTAGGTACAGTAAATACAACATTTTATATCATTCTCCCCATCTACTATTTAAGTACAGTAATGTAGTCCAGAAGGAACTCAGAGGTATTACGTGTTCTTCCAGATTCTTAAAGGGACCCCTGTGATGTTGAAGAACTCACCTAATTGTGCTGGTAGGTGTTGAGCTCTGGCTCTTTGGCCCCGCCTCTCAACTGTCAATCAGCTGGTGGAATAGACAAAACCAACTCCAACTAGTGTTCGAGTTGGTTTGTGGTTACCATTTTCTTGAAGGAGATTTACTTCTGAGATTGTTTCTGGATGAGGTGAGTTTAGGTTTGCACCAGCTTTTACAATTCCTAGGTGTTATACTGTTGAATGTTGAGATTAGTGTCAAAACTCTCACAGTTCCCTGTGGCCATGGGTGCAAGGTGTCTTAGGGATATCTTCTTCTTGAGGTTATCTTGAGATGATTTCGAGGCTTTAGTGTCCCCGTGGCCCGGTCCTCGACCAGGCCCCCACCCCCAGGAAGCACCCTGTGACAGCTGACTAACACCCAGGTACCTATTTTACTGCTAGGTAACAGGGGCATAGGGTGAAAGTCGCTGGCGCCTGGGATCGAACCCAGGACCACAGGATCAGAAGTCCAGCGTGCTGTCCACTCGGCCGACCGGCTCCCCTACAATAGTAATTCTGCCATCCAGGAACTTGACATTGGTGTATTCAGTATTCACATCTAAAACACTACCTCATTGTGTACAGTATTCAGTATTCACATTTAAAACACTACCTTATTGGTGCGTTCCAAATTCAAATCTACAACACTACCTTATTGGTGTATTCAGGATTCACATCTATAATGCTACCTTACTGGATGTCATATTTGGTTTGCGACTGACCAGTGAAGTGTTGCTTTTCTGTTCAAGTTTCAGCTGGCAAGATTAAAAATTATAAAATAGCTGGATGGGGAGTTGAACTCTCATGTTACCACTATGATATTGTACTGTATCGCCCAGATAAAAAGGGCATACCTGCAGATGCATTCTCACATGTATGTGGTGGCACCAGTGATTCAAGCAATTCTAAAATTAAAGAATCGCATGAAAATCTCTGTCACTCTGGAGTATCTCGTTTGGCTCATTATGTCTGACGTCAAAATCTGCCATATTCTATTGAGGAAGTGAAGAAAATGACTATAACAGTTTTTCAAGTTTAACTCTGGACATTTGATTAAATATACTCATCCATTTGAATGACTCAACATAGATTTTAAAGGACTACTCCCATTACAATCACGAAACAAATATATACTTTCAAAGATCAATCTTTTAGATTCCCCTTTGCATTCTCTTGCTTGGATATGACTACTGGTACAGTATTCCAATGCCTGGTGCAGTTATTTGCTATATTTGGTATGCCTGCATATACACAAACTGATAGGGAAACTTCTTTTCATATCCGAGGAGCTGAAGGATTTTCTACTGAAAAAAGGGGTAGCAACTAGTTGTATAACTCCTTACAACTCGAGAGGAAATGGTGAGGCAGAGAAGTACAATGAAGTTATTTGGAAGACAGTGATGCTAGCTCTCAAGACTAGGAACTTATATATATCCCAATGGGAAATAGTTCTTCCTAATGCACTCCACTCTATTCAGTCATTAATGTGCATATCTACAAACTGTACACCACATGCATGCTTCTTCCAGTTTTGTAGGAGGTCTACTACAGGACAGATATTACCCACATGGCTTGCTTGCACAGGCCGTTTCTAAAACATCAGGTGTTGGTATAGCATAAAGTATCCCCTAGTTGATGAAATTTAGGTCATAGATGTGAATACTGAATACACTAAAGTCAAGTTCCTGGATGGCAGAATTACTACTGTATCCTTAAGACACCTTGCACCAATGGCCACAGGAAACTGTGAGAGTTTTGACACTAATCTCAACATTCAACAGTAACACACCTAGGAATTGTAAAAGCTGGTGTAAACCTCCCTCAAGAAAATGGTAACCACAAACCAACTCCAACACTGGAATCTTCAACATCACAGGAGTGTCTTCAGTTTGGAAGAACATGTAGTACCCTTGTGCACTTTCTGGACTACATTACTTAAATGTTATATGGGGAGAATGCAGCAAAATGCTGTATCTATTGTACCTAGCTATTGTATTTGTTACACTGTATATTATTTACACTTATTTGACTGATTTATATTTTATATTCTCAACTGACAATTGACTGATTTTTTTATAGTGTATTCTCAGTTCTCTGGTAGATCAGCTGTGATTCAAAGTGACTCATAAATGCTTTTGATTAAATCACTACTATCTTGAACTTCATTTTACCTTTAATACTTTTTAAAATTGCTAAAAAAAAAGAGAGAACCACTATTTCATTATGCAATTGTTTTATTAATGCTCGTTGTTTTGTAACTTTGCCTTTGACTGCACACCTTGTCCTATGAAAGCCATCTGCATTTGCACATATTAAAGCCAAGATTCTTGATTTAAATACTATTCTCATTGGGAATATTTCCCTCTAGCCTACAAGCTGGAGTCATGCTCAATACAGTTTGACAGTCTGTATCAAATGCCTAATGCATTTTGCTAAGGTACAACTTAGCATCCTCAGAGGGAGAAGGATAGTGATTACAAACGGGCAAATACAGCAATATACATTCTACCTTTCCATCATGCCTCCATGTAATACATATTGCTGCTTTGCCTCTTGATATTTACTGTACCTCTTACAGCTGAGGATGCTAAGCTGTGCATTAGCAGAACACAGTAAGCCCAGTGAAAGTGTAATTTGAATTTTTTAGAGTTAATTTTTAAATTTAATTCCCAAATGGAGAGGGCCCTAAGAAATATACAAGATTCATGCCAGGCCTAGTAGGTAAGGACTCTTATATTGTATCTGATAGTCAATCTTTATTATTTTTCCTATCTTTACAAACATTAGTGTGCACTAAATGGAATTAACATGTTAGTTACATTATTTACTAATTTATTTAAATTTTACTTGACTTACAGTGGGCAGAGTTTAAGGAATAACTGGCAAATTTAGGTTGGGTTGCTAAGGCAGGTTTTCTTTGAATTACAAATTTTGCATATCATTTTGACCAAACCACACGCTAGAAAGTGAAGGGACGACGACGTTTCGACATCGTCTTTGCCAGGTCCAGGACGGACCGAAACATCATCGTCCCTTCACTTTCTAATGTGTGGTTTGGTCAACATATTTCAGCCATGTTATTGTGACTCCTCGTCTGCATTTGCATATCATGTTTAATAAAACATGATAAATTTATAAGTAACTAATTCAGAAAAATTCTGTATTTTATGATAATTGACAAGATTAGCAAAGTGGCCATTTGGTACAACATACTGTATAGTGTACATAAACAGCATAAATACACACACAATCTTTGAGGGAAAGTTTGATAAATATCATAATACTGTATTAACATATCTGAATGATTACTCAAATCAAATTCAGCTGATTTTTAAATAACTTAAATTAGATGAGGTTGCTAAGTTACTTTCGATTCAAAATATACAGAATGTATAAGTGTTGAACTGAATGTATCAATCAATGCACCAACAAATTTAAAAAAAAATACAGGAAATTTGGCCACTGATTAAAAAATTATATTTTTATTTATATTCACAGTATGTGTATTGGATAAGAGAGGAGGGGCTTTATGCCATGTATCAGTGTTACTGAATATGAACGACCAAAAAAAGGATAGATCAGTGATTCTAAGACAAAAATTCAATTAACTTGAGATGATAGTTGAAAAATTTTCTCCAAAGCTAATTTTACACTTTTGATGGGGTTATACCTTATGAATCCTTTGAGGCAAAGTAAGTTCAAGAGAACAAGCATCAATATATTGTCTATGTGGTGTGATAGCAGAGGTGGCTACTTAGTTGAGAGAACACATTACTGTAATTTGGTTCTGCCTCTTGTTGGCTTGGGCAATGGGAGGGATATAAGCTTGCAGTTCCTTATCATACTGATGGAAGAACGTACCTTGGTGTAAAACGACTGTTGATAATTGAACGAGTTATTTTGGTATTGGTGGTCAGGAACTCTGTGATGGTCTGGTTGTGTAAAGATATTACTGTAAGTGATCCTTAATGGAGTCTGTTTTTTGTGAGTATTTTGTCAGGTGCCACAATAGGTTTGTTGTTGCCCTGCTTATCCAATATATTTAAAGCATTGGGGCTGACAGTTCCCAAGTGGGCATGAAAATGTATAGACACCATTAGTTTCTTTCAAGGCATTGTGTTTGATATGGAAAGTTTTTTATGAGCAAGTTAGATATCTTTTTACTCTTGTAGTCAATGATGAGTTGTGTCTTCTGTTTAGTGTTAATAGGGATCACTTTGGTGTCAATTACTGTTCACATCTTTCAGGACTTTCCTTCATCTTATGGGCCATTGATAAGTAGTTCATGTGATAGTGTTTTATAAGTGGGATAGGTTTTGTAGCATGGTGATTCACCTTTTTAATAATACTGTATCTGTCCCATATCCCTTAAGAGTACAGAATGTGTTTGTTGCTAAGGACCTGCCTTGTTTGAAATCCTCATAAACCTACTTTCAAACTGGTGCCATGTGAAGGAGTACGGTTGATAATAACAATAAGTCATTGTGTTGGGGGACAGACAGCCAATGTGTACAGTATTCATACACATTAGGCTTTTATTGAAGTCCCCCCTCCCTCCCCCTCTCAGGGTCGAATTATTGACCCTGCTCAGGATACATCCCCACAACAAGCTGACTAACTCTCGAGTACATACTTACTGCTAGGTAAACAGGTGCATTAGGTGATAGGAAATGCACCCAACCATTTCTGTTTCGTCTGGGATACGAACCCGGAATTCTCAATTGAGAGTCGAGAACGAACCCTGATTGTATTACCAGGAAAAACATCAACAACATTTTATTTTTACCAGTTAGAGAACTCACTTCTAGCATTAAATCACATTCCCATTTTAGTTCCCTTAGAACAGACGGGAGATTGGATCTTGCCTTTCCTTTCCACGACTATCAGTACATCATGCAGCCAATTTGTGTTTACTCTTCATCTCTCAAGTAAAACTGAGCATGGAATTTTGTTTGAAAACCTAGCACATGTTCCCTGTCAGGCACTTGCAATTAAATGTCATGTTTCAGATCCAGGTCTAAATGTATAACAATTTTCAAATAGGACACTCAGGAAGGGGTGGGGAGGTAGGGATAACCCAAGGTAACACCATCTACTTGTTTATACATAATCACCAGGAAAGTTGCTTCTTTAGTACATGCTGTGAATAGTTGCTGTACTATACATACTACAGTGTTAACAGACTTATGAATCATAAAACTACACATGGTTTGCATATGGTCAAAGTAAATTCAAGTTACTTAGCCAGTCTGTATGAGAATATGACAAAGTGGGTTTCCAGGCTTGTGGGTCTTTACAGTCCCTTAGGCATAGCCAGGCTTGTACTCGCCATTATTTTTTGTTAGGTGAAGTCCAGACCTTTTGGCATTAACATCTTCAATCAGTGTTGACCTTCATTTTCAATTCAACAGCAGAATCCCTCATGATCCTCTGAACTTCCTTTGAGAGGATTTTAATTTTCAACACAGTCATCCTTTTTGAGAATGATGTATGTGACAAGATGATCAGCATAGTTGGGTCAGAGCCAAAAGATTCCCGAGTTCAATTCTTGCAGCCAGGCAAAAGTGCTAGGGGACATGTTTCCTTTCACCTGATGCTTTCTGTTCACCTAGCAGTAAGTATCCAGAAGTTAGACAGCTGTTGTAGGTTTCATCTTGGGGAAGGTCAGTAGTTGGCCTGCAGATAGCATAAGCTTAACAGGCTTCCTGTCCCCAAGTGAGTAGCCATTAGGTGAATCAAATTACCACTTCTGACAATGTCTCTATTATCACAGAGACCCTTACCTGCAGCTTGAATTGAGGAGTCAGTAGACTAAAGTGGCAGTCTGCCTAAGCTTGATGGTCTTGTGTATAAACAAGGAGATGGTGTCGTCTTGGGTTATGCCCCCTAAGTGTCCTATTTATGATTATTTATATGGATACCATTCAGGAGAAGTCCTAGTTAATATGTGCCTTAAACCTGACATATACTGCAAGTATGCTGATGACATTTAATTTCAAGTACATAACACTTATACTGCTTAAGGAAGCTGTCGAGCAAAATTCTGTGCTTGGCTTGAACACTCAAATTTGCACTAAGAGAAAATAAATGTGCCGTAATGCTAGTAGTGAATGCCCCGACCAGTACAAGTGAAGTGTTGTTGATTCCTGTGTAAGCCATGCTCTTTCATACAGCTCCAGTTAGAATCAGGTTGAAATTCAGGAGTGAGCCTGGGACTAATCATCAACAGGTACTGTAATGGATGTATGGAAGAGGTCATCAAAGGAAGATGACCTGCCATGAAGAATTCAACACTGAAAATCCTGTTACCCCCATAAACTCTTATTACAGGAACTGCTTTTCTATGCTTCAAAGATGGAAGAAATAGTCTTAATGACAACTCAACTCTACTAACATTGAACAGACTATTCTGCTCACCATTTACTCTACGAGTGAGAACACTTACAACTTACTTATGAAGAACTGTACCAACACCAAACCTGACACCTTGAGGTGAAAGTTGTTTATGCCTTAACATGCCCACTTGGTGACTGTCAGCCCCAATATCCTATAGGCAGAATGACATCTGTCAAGGTGCCTTATAAAGTGCACACACACAACAAGGCTTCATCAATGATTAAATTTCTACAAACAACAAGACCTTCACTACAGCCTAACCAGCAACAACTAGATAACTAACAAAAGTAGTAGAGCACAAAAAAGGAGATAAGACAAGTGAAGCACTATACTGTACATATTAGACACTCGTTCAATTATCAACAGCCATCTTACTCCTAGGTACGTATGTCCTTCTATCAACATGACCAAGAGATAACTTCCACTGTCTCAGCCAATAAATGAGAATGCAGGAACTGCATTCTCATTTGCATCCTCTCAGTGGGATAAACATCTTTTTATCACATCCACATGGTCTATAGTTTGCTGTGTTTACACTCTCGTTCACTTTCCATTGCCTCAGAGGATGCTACATTGTAACTTAGCAAATACCTGTAGCTTCATGCCCATTAAAAGCATAGATTTAAAATTTTCAACTTTCTTCCCAAGTGAAAAACAACTTAAACTTGGTAAAGATTCATGCTAGAATCACTTATCTAACTTCTTTTAGATGTGTCATATTCATAGCACATCAACATGAATAACTTGTTCCAATATATACATATACAGTATGTCATTCATCTGGATCATCGGGGGATTTGGAATCGGGCTTGAATAATACAAGTAGGCCCTCACTCCAATAGCCAGACACAGATGCTCACAATAAGGGAAGGTATAAAAGTGGCTATCTCCTACTCAGTGCATGACATTAAACTTTCCCTGGACATCAACAAGAGTATTTTGTGGCAATCCATCCTTCTCTCATGGTTATAGTTCCCTTCCCACCTTCCCCTCCCCCTCTCTTTTTTTTTGTGGGGGGGGGGGGGAGACGTAGGGTAAATATCATTCTATAGAAACAAGTTCTTTTTTTTCTGCACAGTGGCACTTTTGATTTAGCCACTTTTGAGGGTTAAATAATAATCATTCAAATATAGCACTGTGTGTCAATATTGTTATATTTACACAAATTCCCATGATAACAAACTGCCAAAATATATATATATGTACAGTACAGTACAGAATATTTATTTTATTTATTTATATATACACACACATTGCAAAACAGAGTGGTAGATGGTTGGAACAAGTGAGAAGGTAAAGGAGTCCAAAACCGTCAGTAATTTCAAAGCGTTATATGACAAAGAGTACTGGGGAGACGGGACACGACAAGCGTAGCTCTCATCCTGTAACTACACTTAGGTAATTACACACACACACACACACACACACACACACACACACACACACACACACACACCCCACACACAGTATAATATATATATATATTGCATTTTATACAATAAATATCAAATTTGGCAGTAAATCAATCTGGTGAGTGACACAGTTGAGTATTAAACTACCTGTATATGGATTAAAAACCCTATTTCATGTGATAATTTTTTTTTTGTATATATGTGTATTGAAACAATAGAAAATGCTTAATTATAGAAAACTAAAGACTATTTTTGAAAATCTTAATAAATAAGGCTAGAGAGATCCACCGAGCGATGCTCATCATCCGAGAGAAGAGCCTGTGTGAAGATAAAATATACCGTGGTTGTGTGTGATTCTTGTGAATGGTGGTCAGAATATTTTGAACAAGGAGTGAGGCTAAACTAATGTTGGTTTGGGACTTAAAAGAAGTCTTTGGGAGGAAGTTTAGCATAAAGTTGTTATCAGTGTATGTGATTTTGTGTGGAACTGTGGTTCAATCAAAGACCTCCATAATTAAGAAGAGGCTATGGATTCCAGTGGATATGAAAATATATTTGTAGGATCCAAGAGAATAACCTAAGGATGGCACCAAAGCACCATAAACTGACAACTGAATACATATGTAAAGCTAGTAGTGTTGTCTTTGATGGAGTACTGGAAATCACTAAGTATCCTCTATGCTTATACTGTATGTAAAGAGCATAGACAGATGTGTACACTTATAAATATTGTTTTTATAAGCAAATAAAGGTTGAACCAGTTGTTCCTTGTACATGGAATTTAATTAATTGTTATATAGTTACAGTGCAGGTAGTAAGCCAGTTTATGCTAATGTGAAACTGATGACATTAGGTACTGTCTGTATATTTCGGTAACATGCTACATTGGTTTTATACAGTACTAGATTTGTAATAAGTTTGAGTTGTGAGACTTGACAGTGGGCCACATTTCAGGCTATGACTTTAACAGGGTCGGGTCTGAGCAAGCGATAGTGGTTTTTTAAATGTCTGTTTATGTCATTTTATACTTCTTTTTTCCTTTACTTGCAATCATTACTTCTTTAGTTTAGCAGGAACAGATAATTTTTCTAATTAAATATAATACAGGTAAGGAAACTTATCTCCCCCTTGCTTAGATTTACTTGAAATTATTTGCATGTCCAAATATGACCCTTTTCTAATTTATCAGTTATACAGCTCCACATATTTACCTTGGATCTGGTTTCCTGACCAAGCTTTACAAGTTCTGTGGGTTCCTTGGACACATTACTCTTATTATAAAAACAACTGAGTAGATATAGCAAATTTTTTCTTGTTAACATTTGAATAATGTATAGGAGACAAAACCAGTGTTATGGAGTTGTTCTACATTTTAATCCTGTCTCAGTGTCGCCTCCACTTGTGTTCTGAATGGATGCATGGCAGTAAAGTTGTCTACATCCCTATATCCCTCAGTCTGGTGACAGCTTCACCATTTCCCTAGGAAAAGGCTTTACTGCCCTGTATCTTCCTCTGTGTGCAATGGATTTTAAGTTTATGCCATGTCACTTATAGCTTGCTTTAGTCAGTTCTTAAAAAGTGCAGAATGCCATACGGGTACAAAAGAAAACTAGATTACATTGTCTTAACATTGGGCATTCAAGAAGAATAACTTCATACTCTGTATTATGGGGTGAGAATTCAAAATAGTACTCAGTGAGCAGAGGACATTATCCTCCTCTTTCACCATTTATTTTATTTTATTTTATTTATATATATATATATATTATATATATATATATATATATATATATATATATATATATATATATATATATAAATATATTTATATATATATATATATTTATATATATATATATTTATATATATATATATTATATATATATATATATTTATATATATATATATATATATATATATATATATATATATATATATATATATATTAGATATATATATATATATATATATATATATATATATATATTATATATATATTATATATATACTGTACTCTTCTCAATATTTGAAGTGTACTGTATTTGATAATTATTTTGTCATTTAACCTAAGAGTTTACTCGAGCTATGTACACAATGATGTTGCATAATTATATATTGCTACTTGAACTCACTGAGCTTGTTTTGAAATTGTAACCCATATCCTGCTACTTTGAAAACTTAGATTACAATTTTTAAACAAGACCTAAGATAACCGTTTTGTACATCCAAATATATTCTAAAAGTTATACCGTAATTAGTAGCTGAAATGTATTTTTAAAAACTAAATTTACTGCTAAGATAACTTGGGTGAAGATCAATTATAAGTCTTTAGGTCATGTACTAGAATTCAATCTAAGATATGCAGGCAAATCCTTGAATGAAATCACCACTACCAACCTATTTGATCATTTTTGTTAGAAATGTTGATAACATTGCAGGATTTTTAAGGGACTAGATTGTGTTAAGCCTAGGATTCAAAAGAATAAATAGAATGGATTTTGTAATCAACAAATTGCTGGACAATTTAGGTAAGTTTAGAAAAGGTGTTCTCCATCAGCCAGATAGCTTATCATTTTGAGCTTAATATCTGTACCATCTGCAAGCTGAAATAGATTATCAACTCTTCAGTTGGTATGTCTCAGATGTCTTCGATGCCTCAGATATCTTTGGTCAAGTGATTAGTCATCTCTCTGACAGTTTTCACTTTCTATGCTTACTCCATACCTACACCTGTCTTTCAAGAAACATAAGCACAAAATTTTATTATTCAAATACTTTGTGCCAAAAATACCACTTCAACTAATAAGGCTCATTGATAGCACAACTGAAAGAAAATGTACTTTCATACATGAATACAGTTTCATTGAATGCTACAGTCATAAGTTTAAGAAATTTTTGACTCCTTTTATAAAGTAGTCTTATTTCTAAAATCTTTTTACAGCGCAGTGTATTAACTGTGGTGTATGAAAATAAACAAATACAAATCTTTTGCTTCCCCAAGGCATTTGTGGTGCTGGACTAACAAATGCCTACTGTGGTAAGTGTTACTGATTATGGCAGTGGTGTTTGCTTCCAGAATTACAGGATGGCTAATCACTTGTATACAGAAAGCAGAGCTGTTTGATCATCTGGCTGCCCTGTCTTATGTCAACACCTTTCTAAAATACTATACTATATTTGCAGATTTTTTTTAACATTTAGACAACTATATTTGTGAGTATTTTTGCTGTTATCTAATAATAAACTTTATTTTATAGAAATGTATTTAATTTTGTAAGGCATATGTGAAGAAAGCCAATATATTACATTTCTAGCAGTACCAACTGTATAAACCAAGAATTAAGTTATAAAGAAAGTAACAATGCAAAAGACAGGGCAAACAGTACACACTGAAACCTTTCTGTAAAGCAGAAAATTTTGATAAGAAGGCAATTGACTATTATAAAAGCATTGAAACTAATTTTGTTCTTAATATTTTTATGGCTTGATGTTGTAGATATTACCGAGAATAATAGATATTCAATACTGACTCCTACTTGTAAAGCACACAATTTGCTGTAAATCCGGTAGACAAATTTCCAAGTTTGTGCTCAAAATGGTCATTGGGGATTGTCTCAGTTCAAGTAATATTTTCTGTAACTTGAAGCTGGTAAAAGGCTTTGTTGATGCTTGAGTGGTGAAGAGCTTTAATGATCCCTCATGGCAGCTTCTGGTACTGCACATATCAGACCATAGTGGAAAGTGTGACATTATTTTAGTTGAAAACTCTGTACCAAAAATACACAACCTAGAGATAACAGCATTAGGTTTAGCATTTTTGGACACAGAACATTACAATTTTATGCTTAATTTTTCTTCCCCCCCTTCCCCCCTCCCCTTTGTCCCCCCCTTCTGTTTTGTCTCCATGGTAAAGTGACTTGCTTTGTGAAGGATACTGATGAACTTAAAATCTAAATAAATGAATGTGATACATTTGGTAATTTTGGGCCATCAGCAGGACTTTGATAATGTTCTTTTTCCAGTTCATATTTTAGTGAAATTGAGCCTTGTTGAAGTACCATTCAAGGTTGAAAATAGCTGAACCTATCACATTTTGCAATTAAAAATACCAAAGTTTTAGACTAAGGTTTACTTCCACTTACAGCCCCCAACTAGAAGCTGCCCTTCAATCTGAGACTTGCTCCCCCTCCAACCTCACCCCCCTCCCCACTCAAAATATCAAATCTGCTACCTCCCCGAGTGCACATCGTCGCTCATTACCTCCGGCATGCTGTGCTTGCTCTTCTCCTAAGTCTCCCAGTCACTCTACTTGTGTTACCAAGATCCTCAATTGAAGTTGAACATCCTGCTATGTTGAAAATTCAATAATAAAGATTTGACCTTATGGTGGCTTCTATTAGCAACCTTTGCTTGAAAATTTGTAAAGACTGAAGAACTTCAGAAATGAAATTAGTGACATTTTGTTTGGGAGTAGATGAGAAATGCAACAATAACACTGTTTTGGTCTAGCCTTACAACCTTCATTTTTTAAAATTACTTAATACTTTTCTATCCATCTATACTTGTCATTTTTTAAATCACTTCTAAAAAGTGCAACACATGAAGAATCTTCCCTCTATCAAATCTGGTCATTATACATCTTCACATACTCAAGGTGATTTAGATCCATCATTAGCTATGCTAAAAAACTTATGCAAAAGAAATAGTTATTGATTTGGCCATAAAAGAAGTGGAGCAGTGGCCAGTTTTTGCACTACTGTGTAGGAAATTACTGTAAACATGTGAAAAGATATACAATTGGATTATTATATAATTCAATCTGCACACTACTTTATATAAATGTGGAAAAATAGCAATGTTGATGAAAGCTGAAAGACGGCAATTAAAGGTGAAGTATTTTGCATTAATGTTACCAGCTGTGTGTGTGCTTGTCACCACCTGATCAAAAGACTAGTGCAGGCAATAATCTTTAAAAAATTTCTCAGATAATGTACATCACTTATGGACTCAGTAATTGATCAAGGTCACAGCTTTCATTGAACACTTAGTACAATGTTGAACTGAAAATGTCCATTATATCTAAACAAAATATGACTGAAGACCTCTAAAGACATAATGGAAATAAATATTTTATATTTCACAATCAAACTTTATTTGTCATTAGACCCAAAAGATGTACTGTAGCACAGTATGAAAACTTTCGCTGATCGGGTATGAGGTAATATATTCACGGATTTCTGTACATCAGATAAGGAAGAGCTTTAGAATATTAGTGTAAGATATAATTACTGTATATATTCTGTAGCTTTCTTTGATTCTTTATATAAGTGTTCATATATTCTAAGCATTTTCCCCACAACACTGACCTATATTCCACACACGACTAAACTTTTGTCAAGAGTAAAGGAGGTTGAATTTACTATTACTGTTGTATATGGACAACAGTTGCTGAGCATATGCACTTGGGGGATAAAAATATAAAAGTTGATTAAGAAAATGTAAATGGATTGACAAAATGCAGGAGATTGTGATAAAACTGAAAATCAAAATTTATGCATAATAATATTATGCAGCTTTAGAATACTCTACCCTTCCATACCTACCTTGATCATGAGCAGTGTAACTATTTTGAGAATAGCACCACTTAAAAAATTGCAATACTAATAAGTACAAAGATTAGGAAGTCCCCTGGTAACAAAATATTCCAAACACAAGCTTCTGTATATGTATAGGGAAAGCTTATGAAAAGATATGTTTCTGGGATTTGTTGGAAGTAATGCAGCAAATTACACAATGACAAATGGCTGAAATGTCAAATTTGTGGACTTTTATGGACGTAAGATCGCTGACAAAATGAGCAATAATGAATGTTGAGTGTCAGTGCTATTCAGACAACATTTTGTAATTTTTGTTTTTGTAAAATCAGGTATTGCATGCAGGCGTCCTTGAGCTATAACCTAGTATAGCTACATTTCTTGGATAGTTTGACTTTGACTTTTAAAGCTCTGTACTATATTAATAACAATATTGTCAGTTGCCAGTGATGTCAATTTTGCAGGATGTTAAACAAAAAGGGGTGGGAGGCCCCATACAAAGAAGGGACTGATCTATCATGTAGGTCTGAGTGAGTTATGTTATCCTGCATATTTACTTATTACAAATACAGAATATTTAAAAGATAAAGATAAAAATGGTACACTTCATAAGCATCCCGTGGGTGGTGGTACACTCCATACCCAGTCTATGGGTGGCGGTGCACCTCACACCCATCCCATGGGCAGTGGGTGCACTCCCATACCCATCCTATGGGTGCTGGTGTCCCTCATACCCATCCTCTGGGTGGTGGTGCACCTCAAACCCATCCAGTAGGCGGTGGTGCACCCCATGCCCATCCAGTGGGCATTGGTGAAAAGGATTACAGAGGCACATGATAGGTTAAGGAACTCAACTCCCCGACAGTTCATTGTGCCCTGAGAAACTGAAAAAGCTATTTATTATTTTTCTTTATATTTCATTATACGGTAAAGTACATTTCTTGATATGTACAGACGAACCTCGGAACTTGAACAGCCCCGACTTAAACAATTCAGCACTTGAATGCTGGGTTTATGCTAGGTAGTTGACCATTTGCTTGGCACTTGAATGTAAACACACATAATGGATAAGTCAGTTTTCCAGTAGCTGTAGTTCTGTGCACAACCCCACTACTCTGTAAACTTCTCATATTTTCTAAGATACTTTTCATATTCTTAGCATAAATAAGTCAATCTGGCACCTAAGGAAGTTAGTGATAAGTGCCATACAAAAAGAAAATTAATTAGAACTACAATAGAGAAGAAAATAAGAACTTGTAGCAAAATATGAAAGTGGTGCCCACGTGTCTGTTCTTGCTCCTGAGTTAAGTATGCTTGCATTCTTGTAAGAAAGCATCCAGCAAGTCTCAAGAGGGAAATAGAAAAAGACAAATGAGAAAACCCCAAAAGTATAATTACCTGAAGTTGTTATGATAGGGGACCCCCTCCTGCCACACAATAACATTTCCTGCACTTCCTCACCACCTTCCACATATGTCACCATCTCCTCTCTTCCTCAACACCTTCCACATATGTCACCAACTCTCCTCTTCCTCACCACCTTCCACATATGTCACCATCTCCTCTCTTCCTCACCACCTTCCACATATGTCACCATCTCCTCTCTTCCTCACCACCTTCCACATATGTCACCAACTCTCCTCTTCCTCACCACCTTCCACATATGCCACCATCTCTCCTCTTCCTCACCACCCTCCACATATGTCACCAACTATTCTAAGTTGAGGTAAGGTGAGAATAAATTTGCATTTACTGTATTTCACTTATTTATTGTATTCATATGTATTTTTTGTGGTCTGGAATGGATTAATACAATTTACATCATTGCTTAGGGAAAAATAATACTCGATACTCGAACAGATTGGCACTTGAACGGCCTTCTAGAACAATTTAAGTTTGAGTACCGAAGTTCCACTCTAATGTACTTTCCAGTATTTTTTTTTTTTTTTTATGGACGGAGGCTTCATCGTGCTTGGTATAAAATACAAAGTGTTTTCTCTTCCATTTCATACATTTGTATACAAGATATTTGATATTCATCCTCAAATTATGCTTCTTCCAAAAATAAAATACTTTTTTGTCTAATGAAAAAAGTTTCATTAGAAAAAGTCAGCGTTGAATGTAATGGAACGCCATTTTTTGGGCGAGCCCCGGAGGCTCCCTGGAGCTTATCGGGCTAATGTATGTTATATTAGAATAGGGACATTAGCTATAGAGTTCAGACCTACCAGGGACCAGTGCCAAAACCTGGCCCCTTCAGAGAGGTTTCAGGGGAGCAATGGCCCTGGGAAACCCCCTTGTGGTTGGGGGTTTTCCTTATCTGCCATCGACTGGGGTTAGGCACCCAGAAAGGTAGGCATAACAAAACAAACCCCACATGGTAAGAAACTAAAACAAAAAAAAAACGAACAGAGGTAGAAACTCCCTACAATCCCAAGGAAACAAGCGAACAAAAAAAACATCACACTTTACTGCTGTGCCGATTGTCCGCGCAGCCCTCCCCTCTCTCACCCCCGAGAGGGGGAGGGGAGGGGCCCTGGACCTCACCAGCTGCCTAGCACCAGTTCGGAAGCTAAGCTTCAACCAACGCGAAAAAAACGCCGACCAGTGGGAGGGAGGGAGGGTTGCCAGGGAGCCTCCGGGGCTCACCCAGAAAATGGAGTTTCATTACATTCAACGCTGGTTTTCTGTGGAGAGCCCCTACGGCTCCCTGGAGCTTCATACCCAAAGAGAAGGAAAAGAAAGGGTTGACCCGGGAGGCGGCCCCCACAAACTCCGCAACGCGAAGTCGAGACAACAGGCAGCAACCTGCAACCCAAAGCAACACAAGAATGCACAGGATCAGACACGCTCACAAATAAACGGGCAGCCAGGAACCTGTGCAACCCCCCAAATCCTCGCGCCCGAAATGAGCCCAAGACATCACCAAATACGGCAGCAAAAGCTGCAAACATCCGAACGGCACGGGGGCAAGGATAGACCGCAGGCTGGTAGACTTAAGAAAACTGCGGACGACCTGGAAGACCTGAGCCCTGAAACAGGGAACGAGGGGAACCAGATCAACCCAAAGCACACTCCCAGCCACGGCCATGCAGGTAACGGCAAAGAGCCGCAACCAGAGAACACATGTCGCACCCCCAGCCGAACCAACCAAGCATCAATAACCCAAGGACCCCTCCAGAAAGCAGCCGTCTCTACCGTTGCCAGAAGCATGGAGAAAGGCTGCAAGCATATAAACCTACCATCAGTACCAAAAGAGCAGAAACCTCTGCGCCGGAGAAGAGCCGGAAGCTCCCCGGCCCGACCCACAGAGGTTAATGCCAACAAAGTATGGCCTTTGAAAAACAATCTTGAACCGAAGGGACTATCACAAACTGAGGAGAGGAAGAATAAAAGGGCACCCTGATCAAGGACCAGGATGGCTCAGGCGGCGGATGAGCAGGCCGGAGGTGAAACACAACACAAGAAGTGTATGGAACGGGGCGGATGTGACGTCCACCCCGAACGCAAGCCGGAGCGGCTCCGCCAGTGCCGCACAATACGAGGTGACAGTAAGAAATTTTAAGCATCAATTAACCCTCAAACTGCGCATATCATATGTAAATGATATCAGTGACAAAAACGAAACCGTGCACATCATTTACATATGATTTCGTGTCTAGCGCTATAATTTAAACGCCCCGCCTGGGATAGGGGCAGCTATAGTACAGCCATGACCGATAGTTGCCAGATGCCACCTAGAAAAAAAATCCAGGCCAACATTCTTGGGTGTTACAGCGTCACTATTGAGCAAGCCACCAAGGCTGGCGCACCCAGCACGAGCTCACAGCACCGCTGTTCAGCTTGTGACCACAGCATCGCCTACAAATACCATAATATAAATGATACTGCTATTATTTAGCAGTGATAGTATTACTGAAGCCTCCTGACTGTGATAAAACTGACCAGGATTCTGATA
Source organism: Procambarus clarkii (assembly GCF_040958095.1). Classification (NCBI taxonomy): domain Eukaryota; kingdom Metazoa; phylum Arthropoda; class Malacostraca; order Decapoda; family Cambaridae; genus Procambarus; species Procambarus clarkii. The sequence goes on along the minus strand of NC_091236.1, from coordinate 6,194,337 downwards.
ATAGCAGGATTGTGGTTATATTTAGCACTGTGCTCCATGGAAGGAGGAGTATATATATATATATAATATATATATTCGGATATAAACCGAACTTGTAGGCATATACCTTGCCACTGAATTTTTAAAAGACAAAGGCAGTGGACTTATATACTGTGACTCGCAGAGTGCACTCCTGGCATTGATGAAAAATTTCAGGACATACAAAATACAGTACAGTATATACAATATTTGAAAAGAAAAGGCATTTCTGTGACTCATTTCACATACATTGTACTGTATTTCACTTATCATAATTTTTAATCTCTTTTCATAAGGGAGATTCCTAATACCAAAGACTCATCTTAGCATACTGTAATTCTCTATATATATTGTACAGTATTTCAATCTGCTTTATTTCATACATTTAATAATTTTTTATTAGCTTAAGATATTTATAATTCATGACAACCTGATTTTTTCAAATTCACATGTAGCAATTTCAATATTGTTTAATCAAACGATAATAACTTCTTATTTCCTTGTTTTAGATTCACATTTTTTAGCATTAAACTGCCCTTGTTAATCTTTCGTCCATTTTAAAGATCATCTAAGTACTGTACTTGATTCCAATTTTTCTGAATTTATTTTCAGCTCTTTTTTTTCAGCTCATTGACAAATTTGCTAATGTTGCTTTTCAATCCTATATATATTGTATTGAAATATTTTAAAATGTATGCATAGAAAATCTTGTATATATAGAATATGGTTAAAAGCAAAGGTCACAGAACAAATCAGGTACAACCCTATCATGTCTGAAATGTCACTACAATGGTGTGTCATTGTCAGGAACAGGAATTGTAAGGTCTAGTAATGTTCGCTTAGCCTATGGTACAGCTATTTACAGGTACCCATCCAATTACAGCCAGATACAGCAGTGCTTAACAAGACCAAGTTAGTTAGTGTAGTTCATTTATTATGCACCCCATACCCATCTTGTGGGCAGTAGTGGAAAGGGTTACAGAGGCACATAATGGGCTCAGGGACTGAACCCCACAATTCATTTAGCTAAGCAAGTTACAATCTTGATGTGCTAGTTACAAAATTCAGTATAAGTCGTCACATCAACAATGGGTTCGAGATCGACCACAAGTACAGTTTCTAAATTAAGCAACTGACATATGTGGAGAGCTAGTGTCACAATTGATATGTTTGTCCTGCACACCGCCCCCCCATCCAGTGGGCAGCGGTGGATAGGTTACAATCACTCTTAGTTACTACCTACAGTTAGCAAACTGGGGAAGACCAAGTAAAGCACACATTATCCAATGTGAATGTCTCAAGTTTTCTTTATGGTACATGCAGTTGTATGAAATATGCATATTAGTGGCTTTATTAAATATACGTATTCTAATAACCAATTAACCACTGCAACATATTCTTCAGTACATTTTTAGATATAAATTATTATTATTATTATTATTACATTATTAATTATTATTATTATTATTATTATTATTATTATTATTATACAGTGGCATTGTAGCATGACGCATCATTATGGTGTAACTAGATGGTTAGGTAAGGCTTGACTGTTATGTCTATGAACTTGACCTCATGTAATTACCTAAGTGTAGTTACAGGATGAGAGCTATGCTCGTGGTGTCCCGTCTACCCAGCACTCTTTGTCATATAACGCTTTGAAACTACTGACGGTTTTGGCCTCCACCACCTTCTCACCTAACTTGTTCTAACCGTCTACCACTCTGTTTGCAAAATGTGAGCACTTGTTGCTGTTACACACAGAAATCACAATAGCGTGATGTATCAAATGAACAAATCCACAAGGGCCGTGACGAGGATTCGAACCTGCGTCCTAGAGCATCCCAGATGCTGCCTTAATCAACTGAGCTACGAGATGGTATAAGAATTGCAACCAGAAATTCTACTGAATTTACTTGGATTCTGCAGCCTCTCCAAGACATAAACCAGGATTTTATTGCTGGTTTATTTTATCTTGTTGCTGATGTTAGGATTTAAGGGGCCACTACAGACAAGGGCCATATTGAGCCCTTCACAGTTTCCTAAAACAATCTGTCACACGACACTTCCATAACACCTAAGCCTTTGCAGCAGATATCTACACCTTAAGGGAAAAATTGTGACATCCTCTATCTACTTGCAGTGAGATGGGAATTGACTTGACATATTATTACCACAACATGGTGCACAATATACATTACAAGTTCTCAAAAATCCTCAGTAACCAAACAAAATTCTTAGCCTCATGGTAGAATACCCAAGCCATCCATGGTAAAAAAAAAATGATACAGCAAAAACCCATAGCAAAAAGGACACAAGCACATCTACACATCTATCTAGAGGATAGATAGATGTGTAGATGTCTCTCTACATCTATCCTCTGGTGACCCATGATGGAAAGTGCCAGATATCCACAACGTCCTGAAGGCAAACCAGGATGACATATAAAGTGTCGTATGACAAAGTGTACTGGGAAGACAGGACCCCACGAGTGTAGCTCTCATCCTGTAACTACACTTAGGTAATTGCACCTGTTTCTTCTGGTATTTCATAACATTTAAAGTAGGGAAAGGGTTATATATGCCAGGTCTATAATCCACTAAATACAAAACTAGAATCCTGGAGGCAACAAGATTCGCCAGAGCAACATAGCCCGCCTCCCACAATAAGGTGCTTGCCACATGTTGGGTAGTGGCGTCGCCTACACCAGGTGGTCACGACTATAATAATAATAATAATAATAATATTTTATTCACAAGAAGGTACAATGAGGAGTACAACATATCTTATGGTGAGATTAATTAAGACTGGTATTTTTACATTCATGCAAAGCCACTAACACGCATACCGTTTCGGGCAGATCCTTAATCTAACATATCAGGCAAGATGAAGAGGTACATTGTAGCAAGGTTTTATATCAACAAATAACTACAATATAAATTGACAGAGGTGATTACACTGTTAAAGATATATATGTCTTAAGTACTAAATTTGGGGAAGTGGGTAGTACAAGATACTTACAGTGGGAGTTTGAAGCACAAGGTAGGAAACTATAAGGATAAAATTAGGTACTTTTTGGTTTTACTTTGGAATAGGACAAAGGTTGGACAGCTTTTTAAATTCATCAGGGAGTGACTTCCAAAGACTGGGTACTTTTATTTGCATGGAGTGTTTGCACAGATTTAGTTTGACTCTAGGGGATATTATGCCCAACGACTTGGGCTGGACGGAAGAGTGACAGTCTCATTTCATGCAGGTCGCATTCTTTTTTTTTTTTTTTTTTTTTTGAGATATATACAAGAGTTGTTACATTCTTGTACAGCCACTAGTACGCGTAGCGTTTCGGGCAAGTCCTTAATCCTATGGTCCCATGGAATACGATCCCCTGCCGCGAAGAATCGTTTTTTCATCCAAGTACACATTTTACTGTTGCGTTAAACAGAGGCTACAGTTAAGGAATTGCGCCCAGTAAATCCTCCCCGGCCAGGATACGAACCCATGACATAGCGCTCGCGGAACGCCAGGTGAGTGTCTTACCACTACACCACGGAGACTGCAGTCTCCGTGGTCATTCAATCCCTGACCGTTCAAATGGTTGGGCACCATTCCTTCCCCCAGTCCATCCCAAAACCTTATCCTGACTCCCTCCCAGTGCTATCTAGTCATGATGGTTTGGCACTTTCCCTTGATAATTCCTTTCCCTTCTGGGGATATCAGATATATTTATAATATATCATATGTTTATATAAGATACATTTATAATATATCTTACGAACTTATAAGCAGAATGTATAAAAGTCCCGATAATAGTCGGGTTCATTCTTGACACATAATCGACAATTTCGGGTTCGAATCCCGGGCGGGACAGAAATGGTTGGCCTCATTTCCTTTCACCAAATGCACCTATTCACCTAGCAGTTAGTAGGTACTCAGGAGTTAGTCGGCTTATTATGAGGTTGCATCCTGGACGGGGTCAGTAATTTGACCTTGAGAGGGGGGAGGGGTGGGGACCTCGATAAAAGCCAAACATGTTTATTTGATTTATTTATATACAGTATATACAAGAAGTTACATTGGGTTTATGAGAGTACATAGCATGATGTGTTCACACTCTTGTAAAGCCACTAGTACGCACAGCGTTTCGTGTATGAATACACTCTGGCTTCCTGTCCCCTGACACAATGAATTATTTTTGGTGTGGTGCTCAAGGGTTGTACACAAGACAATGAGGCTCACCTTGAGTCTGGCGTCTTGAAGATCTTGTCCGAAGCCAGCCGAGGGCTCCGGGAGTAGAGAGGCAGGAGAGACGTGTTCACGTACACCTGGGACCAGAAAGGACCCCCCGAGAGGACCCCCGTCAGAGAAGTGTGTGTGGTTTAGTGTTGGAGACCCCCCGAGAGGACCCCCGTCAGAGGAGAAGTGTGTGTGGTGTAGTGTTGGAGACCCCCCGAGAAGACCCCCGTCAGAGGAGAAGTGTGTGTGGTGTAGTGTTGGAGACCCCCCCAGAGGACCCCCGTCAGAGGAGAAGTGTGTGTGGTGTAGTGTTGGAGACCCCCCGAGAGGACCCCCGTCAGAGGAGAAGTGTGTGTGGTGTAGTGTTGGAGACCCCCCCGAGAGGACCCCCGTCAGAGGAGAAGTGTGTGTGGTGTAGTGTTGGAGACCCCCCGAGAGGACCCCCGTCAGAGGAGAAGTGTGTGGTGTAGTGTTGAAGACCCCCCGAGAGGACCCCCGTCAGAGGAGAAGTGTGTGTGGTGTAGTGTTGGAGACCCCCCGAGAGGACCCCCGTCAGAGGAGAAGTGTGTGTGGTGTAGTGTTGGAGGTGCGGGTCACCACTCTCAGAGGTCTTGGTGTTGTTTACACAGTAGCAGTGACGTCACGAGATTAGTCTTGGGACACTACTACTCCCATTTCAATTACTTTCTCTAATTTCATATATATTTATATACAAGAGTTCTTACATTCTTGTAAAAGACACATGGAACACTTTATGTAGGGCAGATGTAACTCTGCGTATCTATGTATTTATGTCTGTAGATTAGATTAGTATTTTAAAAGCGCTACAATCACCTTCTGTGGTTGATTATGTTTAACACATCTCTAACCCTGTCCATGGAGGACAGAAGAAAATGTATATATACTGGTTAGCATTGTAAATGTGTGGCCACGTCTGTGGTAGAAAAAGAAAAAATCTTATAATAATAATAATAATAATAATAATTTTTATTTAGGCAAAGGTACATACATAAAGAGATTTTACAAAGTTTGTTGGCTTTATAGATAGAGCTAGTACATACAATGCCTAAAGCCACTATTACGCAAAGCGTTTCGGTTTATAAAACCACTAGCACGCATAGTGTTTCGGAAGGTCCTTAATCCTAATTTGTTCACCGGAATATGACCCGCCATTCACTGTTGGGTGAACAGAGGCTACAGTTAAGGATTGGCGCCCAGTCAATCCTCCCTGGTCAGAATACGAACCCAGGCCAAAGCGCCGGGCGAGTGCTTTACCACTGCGCCACGGGGGATTGCTAATTGATTTGATTAACTTTAATAACTGTTGTAACTTTACAACAGCTTATTGTTTAATAACTTTATCAATGTTGTACAGTATATATATAGGTCGTATATATTGTTTATGTTGATGTGTGTTACTGGCAAGAGTGTGGAGCAGCCGTGGGAGCCCCACACACACTGGTCACAATGGTCCTCACCTCAAGTCATCTCTACACGGCTATCACCTGCATCAAATTGCATCTATTTGCATTTAGACCCGGGCAAAATTGCTTTAGAAGGTCTAAACTGTTTCCCAGCTCAGAAACCATCGCTTAATAACATATCTAAAATTCAGCCAAATCGGACAACGAACGCCCTCCAAAAATCAGTATACTGATTCGTCCACAATTAGAGTACCGCAGCTTTCGCACAGATTTTCCAATAAGAATCTGGAAGTTTAGAGAAGAGAGGATATGAAGAGTGGGTTGGTATATGTTAAGAATAATTCTTACTACCCTACAGAACTTTAAACAGGAACTGAAATAGTTGTTTTTTCTTAATTTTAAAATTTGGTAAAAAAAAAGGTACCTTACCTTGAGGTTACCTCGAGGTGTTTCCGGGGCTTAGCGTCCCTGCGGCCCGGTCGTCGACCAGGCCTCCTCGTTGCTGGACTGGTCGACCAAGCTGTTGGACGCGCCTGACGTATGAATCACAGCCTGGTTGATCAGGTATCCTTTGGAGGTGCTTATCCAGTTCTCTCTTGAACACTGTGAGAGGTCTGCCAGTTATGTCCCTTATGTGTAGTGGAAGCGTCTTGAACAGTCTCGGGCCTCTGATGTTGATAAAGTTCTCTCTCAGAGTACCTGTTACACCTCTGCTCTTCAACGGGGGTATTCTACACATCCTGCCATGCCTTCTGGTCTCATATGGTTTTATTTCTGTGTGCAGGTTTGGGACCAGCCCCTTTACTATTTTCCACGTGTAAATTATTATGTATCTCTCCCGCCTGAGCTCAGGAGAATACAGATTTAGACATTTTAGTCGGTCCCAATAGTTTAGATGTTTTACTGAGTGGATCTAAGCACTAAAGCACTAAGTATCTGCTCTGAAATCCATATTTCATCATCATGGCAGTCCTTTGTGTGGGTTGCCGTTAGGGCTGCAAACACTGCATTTGCCTCATGTAGGAGGCCATCTATAAAAATGAACTTTGTTAGATTTGCGTGTTTTTATACCCTGGATGTTGGCAAATATAAATGATGTTATCGTGTTTGTGGAAGTGCTGGATGCTTTACTTGGTGTTAATATCTGAGGCTCTGGAAGGGAGGCCACTGTGTTTGCGTCCTCTCTAGCATTTGACTGCGATGTTGGTAGAGTCTGGATATTTTTAGCCATGAACTGTATGAACGGGCGGTGTTGCTATGTTGTTGTTGTTGTTGTTATAGATTCAGCTACTGGGAACAAAAAGTTCCAAGTAGCACGGGCTATGGTGAGACCGTGCGTCGGTGTTGCTACCTCGTGTCGCATTCTATATATCATAATCATGAAATAAATAGTCGTGTTGTATATTGTTAAAAACATAATTTAATTTAACGAGTTTACTTGTCAAGAAAATACATATATCCGCAAAGCGTAAATTAATTTATGTTCTGTTATATTCAGACGACAGCCAGTCCGCCGTTTTGAAATCCATTTTTGGGGGTGTTCTGTGGTCAGATTTTGTGGAAACCGTTTAGAAAGCTTCTGAGGCAATATATGTTTTTTGATGCAGCTTTACATAGCCCACAGATACAACAATAGAAGATTAGACATCGTGGAGCATTACATAATTACTAGTGACTGTAATTGGATCAGTTATCTGCAGTACAGTGGTCTGCGTCCTCGACTCGCAACCAATGAACCCAGGTTCAATTCCAGGGCTGGACAGATTGAGCAGTTGCAGTGTTGTTTTCGCCTGATGCCTCTGTTTAGATATCAGTAAAAAAGGTTCCCGCGGGAATTAGGCAACTGTTGCCTCCCGAAGGTCAGTGCAGTTGAACTAAACACTAAAGACAAAGTAAAAATGTTAAGCTTTATTCATTATTACTATGATGCATATAAGTTTTGTATGATTTTTTTTTTGTATTAAATAACTAAAGTTACACAAATTAAACACCTAATAATAAACTTTATTTTGTTGTAGAATTTCAACCCCTGTAAGTTTATTTTTTTAATAAATATTACATAAAATACACTTAAAATCTGGATACTAAACACAGACCTGAGCTTACAAGTATGTTGTGTTGATTTAGGTTATCTTGAGATGATTTCGGGGCTTTTAGTGTCCCCGCGGCCCGGTCCTCGACCAGGCCTCCACCCCCAGGAAGCAGCCCGTGACAGCTGACTAACTCCCAGGTACCTATTTACTGCTAGGTAACAGGGGCATTCAGGGTGAAAGAAACTTTGCCCATTTGTTTCTGCCTCGTGCGGGAATCGAACCCGCGCCACAGAATTACGAGTCCTGCGCGCTATCCACCAGGCTACGAGGACCCGGGGCGACGACGATCGTGGGATCGGATGCGCCCGAGCTTACAAGTATGTGGTTGCTCAGTGGTTATAAGTTACAAAATAAAGAACATTTTTCCAATTCTTTCTGAAATCTGAAAAGTATCTACTATTAACTGTTAATTAAATATAATTTTTTTTTATAAATTTAAACATTAACAAACTCTACATTCATCAAGTCAAATAATTCCTCTGAATGAATAATTCAGCTTAAGCGGACGATATAATGTATTTAAAATACCATAAGCAATTTTTTTTGCCTTTTCATTAAAAAATTTGAATTAAGTTATTTGATACATGATATTGTGCTTTATTATCCAGAAAATACGTTTTCATAATGCTCTTAATTTTGTATGGAACTTGATAATTGAACTTTTAATTTAGAAAGTTCAAATAGTGAACAGGTTTATACAAACAGTTCTTAAGTAAATGTATGGATAATATTATTAGGTACTTCATACAAGTCTTTCCAAATAATAAAATCTCCAGGTCCATCAAGGGAAAAATTATATGTGAGGTCCCTCCTCACAATTGTAATATGGACATCTTGGCATATTGTTTATTTTAACAATTCTTACTTAATAGTTTTGTACAGGAAGGTAACCGATATCAGAAAAGCGACTATGATATTATCACACTCCTCTTCAGTGACTAGGGCAGAAAGGGAGACAATTGGGCACAGTACTATTCAGGCTGCTTGCTACTAATGCATAGAAGAAAGAAATTTATTGTCACTACTTAATTCAAACTTATATTTAAGAAAATATTTCCATTCCCTGTAAACCATGCTAGTTTCAGTTACGAAATTATACACTCTGAAAGTTTACCTATATAACACTATATTTAGGGGAAAACTATTTATTCATAACAAAATTGGTTGAAACTCTAAGGGATATTTCTCAAGCCATTTTAGAATAGTGTAACACATAGAAGTATTAGTAATACTGTACCTGTATATGGTCCTAATGGTAAATCAACTGGCATTCTATTACTTTAAAATAATCATGTAGGTCTAGAATCCTTTTGAAACCAAATTTCCATAAGAGATCTTGGTTATTTTGAAGTGGCCCTTTCCACTCATTTGTCTTACAAGTGCTTAAAATGTATTATAACAGGCTGGCCATACAAGGTACTAGTTGGTCTAGTGGCTTCCCACCTCAGCGTGTCTCCAAGACACTGGCCAATATCATAATTACATATATATGTATCACTCATGCCATGTCAATGAAGAACAAAACAACTGTCATATATCAACAGGAGAATATTGAAACATGTCATGATGTAATATGACTAGCAGTTCACCCACAGATTTTGTCAATGTATGAGAATTACACAAATTTACTTTATGCATATATAAATAAGCAACTTTTTGAATACTTTGAAAGGTATTATAAGGATCGAGGTAGGTTCTTCTACCAACACAACTACCAGTTTACACCCCACCCGTGGCTCCAGTTGACCAGTATGTATACACGACCAGATTCTCTTGCCCTCTAATCAGGGAAAAGCAACTACATTTTCCTCATGCGTGCATAATCTATATATAAGGCTGTGTTTAGAGTTTATAAATTTATTTTTTGACCCACAGCAGGATGCCCAGAAGAACCTATATACCCAACCCAACTTCAGTTGGGAACCAATTACAGGTGTCCAACCAAATTTCAGTTGGGTATGTATAATTGGTACCGAACGAACTAAAACTTGAAACCTTCCCTGGAGCGCCATTAAGGTACTTTGGTAACAATCCACCCCTCCATCCATGGTATATTGTGGATTGCAACTTATACTGAAGATGAATCACTGGCCTTGTAATGAGACGGTAAGTGAGAAATTACCTGTCACCGACAACTGAAGCTCACATGAACACGCCTTCCTGTTCACCCACAATGAGACCACAGAAGACTGGAACGCCCGACCAACCACACAACCGTTGCCACACTCACAAGAACAAGCCAGCCTTCCCGACCACCAGTCAGGACCAAGTCCGTCCACATGAACTACCCTCACACCCACATGCCTGCTACCCTTATTCATAACAAAGGCCATCCTGCCCGACCACACATACACACCAGCCCCCCTACCCCTTGCCCCCCCCACACACACACACAGTGGTAGACGGTTAGAACAAGTCAAGAGAGAAAGTTTTGGAAGCTAAAACCATCAGTAGTTTCAAAGTTATACGAGAAAGAGTACTGGAAATATGAGAAACTACGAGCGTAGCTCTCGCCCTGTAACTACACTTAGGTAAGTACACACAATCAGCCCGCCAACACTAAATATAATTGTTTTATTGTACTTACATTTCTATATTGGACTAAATTATAGACTGTACGTATATACTCGGACTTTTTCTTCGTGACTTCATTCGTGACACAGCTTGAGAACACAGCACAAGTACTGTCGACATATATCACCTATCACACATGAAATTCTTGATAAATAAATACAGGATCTGTTAAGAGTGTATTCCCCAATTCTAAGGTAAACAAGACTTAACAACACTTTGTTGTAGGGATTTTTGTAATTGTGGACACAAGACTTTAAGCTTTGTGTACTACACACCCGTGTCGAGCAGACGGTACACTGGTTATCCTTCATATGCTTTCATCTCAACTTTTCATCAACATTTAAGAAAAAAGCCTATTAATTGGTAGGCATTTGGAGTGATTAGCCAGCTGTGTGAGGTGCACCACCAGCTGTATGAGGTGCACCACCAGCTGTATGAAGTGCACCACCAGGTGTGTGACGTGCATCTCCAGCTGTATGAAATGCACCACCAGGTGTATGAGGTGCACCTCCAGTTGTATGAAGTGCACCACCAGCTGTATGAGGTGTACCACCAGCTGTATGAGGTGCACCACCAGGTGTATGAGGTGCACCTCCAGCTGTATGAAGTGCACCACCAGCTGTATGAGGTGTACCACCAGCTGTATGAGGTACACCTCCAGCTGTGTGACGTGCACCTCCAGCTGTATGAGGTGCACCTCCAGCTGTATGAGGTGCACCACCAGCTGTATGAGGTGCACCACCAGCTGTATGAGGTGCACCAGCAGCTGTATGAGGTGCACCACCAGCTGTATGAGGTGCACCACCAGCTGTATGACGTGCACCACCAGCTGAAGCAGCTTTTCTCTCCAGGTTTACTTGGTCTGTGCGAACGCCGGGTTCTGGAAGGTGGTCTTCGCGCTCTTGTATAGGGGATTTTCTGCCTGTAAACAAATGGAAAAGATTATCATCAATTGCCAATATCTCCACTTGACTACAGGGCCTCTTTGCCGCCTCTTCCTCTCTGAGCTGTCAAGTATGAAAAACTGCACACTTGATTACGCTACGGTAATGTTACTTGTTTCTGGTATTTTGTGACCAAAAGCCTATTTCAAGAAATCAATGCAAAATAAAAATTCTATATTTTGAGTTCTATACTGAATAGTCTGTAATCTCAATATTATAATAAAGTTCTTGCGAAAGGGCCAGCACACTTATCTAAAATTGTGTGATCAAAATGAAATTGACAATACCTAAAGCTATTGTCAAATTATATTATTTTTTCTTTTGTAAAGACTAGAGAGCAACAACATACCGCTTCCCACTGGGCATTTTCCCTCTCCTTCTCAAACTTGGCGTACTCCCTGCGGTCATGGAGGGTGGTCAGGAGCTTCCATATCAGCAGAGTCAAAAACCCAATTGCCACAATGGCCGCAACCAGGCCGAAGACGATACCTGCAACAGTTGGACATGACACCACATATATTAAGTCTTGGTGAGCGGTAAACGTGCTGATAAATAACTACAAATCACGCAAAATTTTGATCCGCGGTATTCTTTTGGAAAAAATTGCTTATAATATGAAAATGAAAGCAAACTGATAAAACTCAAATTGAATAAAAGATAACGCGGGAAACATATAAGTGTTACCAACACAACGTTATTGCTATAACATAGAGACCAAATCCGACAACGACAGTTAATGTGCGTTGCTAGGCATTTATTTGATGAGGCCATGACCTTTAAGAAGTCTTCAAAATTAAACAGAATGTTCAGTTTTCCCCCCCCCCCCAAGAGCCTGTGGTTACCATACTGCATGTCATATACGAAACATCTGGAGACATCTCGTGCACGAATTGACAAAGGCGCAACTGCCCAGGCAATATGAACATGCGGACAAACCCACATTTACACGTGGTTCACCTTACTTGAGTAGAGGAAACGGAGACGTAGAGCGTCAGCAACACCTGAGACAGGTGTGCCAATGGGCACACCTGTCCAGGTGAGGGTGTGGTGATTCGTCTCAAGGGGTGAGAGGTGCTCCGATTGCGGACGTTCCACGTCTCCCAGGACGTTCCACGTCTCCCAGGACGTTCCACGTCTCCCAGGACGTTCCACGTCTCCCAGGACGTTCCACGTCTCCCAGGACGTTCCACGTCTCCCAGGACGTTCCACGTCTCCCAGGACGTTCCACGTCTCCCAGGACGTTCTACGTCTCCCAGGACGTTCTACGTCTCCCAGGACGTTCTACGTCTCCGTGTGATGACAAAGTAGGGGGGGGGGGTGAGGTTAGGCTGAGTGTGTGTAGCAGGAGTGTAGCATGTGTGCAGGTGTGTATGTGTGTGACACACTGACACATGCACAATGTGTCAACATACAATTGGCACATTGTATGCTGTGATCTATTGTCTATGTATGTTGTGAGCTGTGTTTTGTGTGTTGTGAGTTGTGATACATTGTCTAAGTTGTGTGTTGTGAGTTTTTAATGTGTGTTGTGATACACTGCCTATATGAGAGAGAGAGAGAGAGAGAGAGAGAGAGAGAGAGAGAGAGAGAGAGAGAGAGAGAGAGAGAGAGAGTGAGAGTGAGAGTGAGAGTGAGAGTGTGAGTGAGTGAGTGAGTGAGTGAGTGAGTGAGTGAGTGAGTGAGTGAGTGAGTGAGTGAGTGAGTGAGTGAGTGAGTGAGTGAGTGAGTGAGTGAGTGAGTGAGTGAGTGAGTGAGTGAGTGAGTGTGGGGTGTGTAGTGTGGTGTGTGTGTGTGTGGGGGGGGGGGTGTTGCCGGGTATACTGCACTCGGTCTCCTAGGTCAGGTGATGCCGTGTACCACCAGCATGATTAACTTTACACCTGCTCATGCTTAACATGTTCTCTAAGCATACAAACCTGTACAATTCTACGCTCCCAATGCATACACCTTCAACACTCTCCCATACTTACACTTTAACATACACACCTGCACACATGCTACACATACTCAGCCTAACCTTACACCTCCCTTTCATCACAAGGAAACGTAGAACGTCCTGGGAGACGTGGAACGTCCGCGAGCGCCACCTCTAACCCCTTGAGACGGATCACCACACCCTCACCCTCGCCATAAAAAAGCTCAGGTACTCACCTAGTTGTGCTTGCGGGGGTTGAACTTTGGCTCTTTGGTCCCGCCTCTCAACTGTCAATCAACTGGTGTACAGGTTCCTGAGCCTACTGAGCTCTATCATATCTACATTTGAAACTGTGTATGGAGTCACCCTCCACCACATCACTGCCTAATGCATTCCATCTGTTAACTACTCTGACACTGAAAAAGTTCTTTCTAACGTTCCTGTGGCTCATGTGGGTACTCAGTTTCCACCTGTGTCCCCTTGTTCGCGTACCACCCATGTTGAATAGTTTATCTTTGTCTACCCTGCCAATTCCCCTGAGGATTTTGTAGGTAGTGATCATGTCTCTCCTCACTCTTCTGTCTTCCAGGCGTCGTGGACGCTCTACATCTCCGTTTCCTCTACTTACTTGCTTATTAATACTTATTAAGAACATTACATTCCAGGGAAATTAAATGACACAACTGACCCAGTACTGGAGGGGGTTGTGGACACTGCCTCTCTTTCTGCACGAAGACCTGGTACTGCTGAGGGTTCGTCTCCGAGGATTCTATGTAGCGGTATGTGAAGTTAAAGAGGCAGCCTTCCTCGTCCTCAAAGGTACACAGACGGGCACCCGTGGCCACCTGACCTGTTCCGTCATGAAAACAAAAGAGGAAGTCAAGAAAGAGTACAAGTTAGTTACTTTTTGTTTGATCTGAATTAAAAAAAAAAACACGCCATAGAAAGATTCATGGGATTTGAGTCAAGAAAAATCATAGAAGCCGTAACTTGTATTAGCCTAAAGAAATACATTGTAACTAAGTGACAGGATATGAACCCGTAACGATCAGTTATTTGTGAGGTTTTAGGCAACCAATAAATTTCCTAAAATTTGTATTAACAAAACATGATACAATATCAGTTATGTGGAACTTGAGCTAGGGAGAACAACAGAACATCTGAGCAATAGGATCCAAACCTGTAAGAATCCGAATCCCAAAATACCATTCGTTACGTTCCATAGTTACATATAAAAGTTTCTAAATTTCGTTTAAGTCAGAATGTATAGTGCTTTATTGTTTTGTGAGTTATTAGTGTCCTGCAAACACTTGTAAAATGTTTGTTGACTGAAAAGCCTATTTATCATAAAATGAATTAAAGATAAAGCACATGGCATTATTCACAACATTTAAGAAAATATATAATAAATACGAATTCTGATTTTTATAGTAAAAAAAACTGGGGCACTAAGATACAAGACAAAAGTTTCAATACCAACAGCTTGAGAAATAACATTATCCAAGCGTTGAAAAGTGACGTCATTTTGTAAGCCAAATAAAAACAACTTCAGGTATCTATTATATATACATTAAACTCAACAATATTAATACTTACCGTCTAATGTATCAATTTTAACAGACTCGATGGTGCAGTTAGGACAGGCTGTGTCTTTCAGTTTGCCGGTGTTGAACTGTTGGCACTGAACGCAGTCACGCAGCTCTATGCACTTCCCAGCCGAGCACGTCTGTGATGTGTGTCAATATATTAGCTAACCTGACCACCTTCACAGTCTAACCACTTGGGCTGGACGGTAGAGCGACGGTCTAGCTATATGCAGGTCGGCGTTCAATCCCCGACTGTCCAAGTGGTTTGACAACATTCCTAACCCCTGTCCCACCCCAAATCCTTATCCTGACCCCTTCCACGTGCTATATTATTTATTTATTTATATACAAGAAGGTACATTGGGTTTGTGAGGATACATAGCATGGTATTTACAATCTTGTAAAGCCTACTAATACGCGCAGCGTTTCGGGCAGGTCCTTAATCTAACAGATAATTTTAAGTAGGTAAATTCTAGCAGAATGAATAAAATGATAACAGATACATTGCAAGAAAAAAATGAGATGAGAGAGATTAGTAAGTATAATAAAGCACATTGGTATATTAAAGCTCTGATTGATTGCATTGACAGCTTGGTTGGTAATTTAAATAAAAATTAATAGACGCCATACAGCAAATTGATAGCACATATAAGAAGACAGCAATGATCACAATGGTAAAGTTGTTTGGATTAGGTACATGAAGATTGGGAGATTGGGTAGCACTAGATACAGTGCAATTTTAAAGCAACAAGGTAGGAAACTATGAAGATGAAATTAGGTACTTTTTAGTTTTGTTTTTGAATGATGCAAAAGTTGGACAGCTTTTCAATTCAATAAGGAGGGAGTTCCATAGACTAGGTCCCTTTATTTGCATAGAGTGTTTACACAGATTAAGTTTGACCCTGGGGATATCAAAGAGATATTTATTTCTGATGTGGTGATAATGGGTCCTATTACATCTGTCCAGGGAGAGTTTCAGAGCATGGTTTGCATTTAAGAACAGGGTTTTGTAAATGTAGTTGACACAAGAGAATGTGTGAAGGGAGATTATGTTTAGCTTGTTTAGGGATTTAAACAAGGGGGCTGAGTGTTGTCTGAAAGCAGAAGATATTATTCTGATAGCAGATTTTTGCTGGGTGATCATGGGCTTGAGGTGGTTTGCAGTGGTTGAACCCCATGCACAGATACCATAATTAAGATAGGGATAGATTAGTGCATAATATAGCGAGATGAGAGCAGAATTAGGTACATAATATCTGATTTTGGAGAGTATATCAACTGTTTTAGAGATTTTATCTGATTTTGGAGAGTATATCAACTGTTTTAGGGACTTTCTTAGTTATGTGTTGAATGTGGGTGCTGAAGTTAAGTATCTTGTCTAGGAATAGGCCAAGAAACTTTCCATCATTTTTATCACTAATGTTAACATTGTCTATGTGAAGCTGGATTGCATTTGTTGATTTGCTTCCAAATAAGATGTAGTAGGTCTTTTCTTTGTTAAGTGTTAGTTTGTTGGTTGACATCCTTAAGTGGACTTTTTTTTTAGTTGTAACATAGTTGTAATGACTTGATGCTTTTCCCTAACAATTCCCTCCTTGGCCACCTTCTCCTCTCTCTCTGAACACCCCCTCATGTCCATAACTTATTAAACCATCTTTTGTTTACATTGTAACAATATTACTGTTTATATTGTTTAAACCATATATATATCAATGTTTATATTGTAAACATTGTTTTGGAAACAGGGTTGTTGATTTATGGAGCAGATCACCAGGTAACATAACAGACCGATGGAGTGTGTCAAGAATAGGACAGGCATACGTGAATGAGTTTGGGTAGATATAAATAGGAGCAGCCTCGTATGGGCCAACAGGAGGAGCAGGCTCCCCTTATTGTTGTGTTGGTAAGACTCACCGGACAATCCTCACAGTACTGGCCAGTGTAAGTGACGCCGTGCTGTTGGGAACACTTACACTTGCCACAGTCACACTTGCCGTGCCCAGAACACGTCTCCTGTGAACCTGATCAACGACAACTGTATCAAAACACACGCACACATATGCAGGCGACGTGTCACAATAACGTGGCTGAAGAATGTTGACCAGATCACACACTATAAGGTGAAGGGACGACGACGTTTCGGTCCGTCCTGGACAATCGACTTGAGAATGGTCCAGGACGGACCGAAACGTCGTCGTCCCTTCACCTTCTAGTGTGTGTGGTCTGGTCAACACATACATATATTACAGATGAAATGTACACATGCTAAACATTTTGTTTTCACCTTGTTAATGTTGCTATTCTGAGCCAGTGCATTGATTACATTTTTATGACCATAATGGTGGATATTTTTATTTACTGGAGGGTAGACGAGAATAGGATAGATAAATATAGACAAAAGTAGATCTGACTCATATCATCAGGCACACACCTCGCCTTCACATAGCTAATCTAAATTTACATTTATTTCTTTACTTAGTAATAATGTCTTATACAAATGCCGGCGATAAGTTTACAATCGGGCACAATAAAGACTGGCAGAAAGTTAAGTTTTTTTTGTTGTTAAAAGATCCGCTACTTGGAACAAGCAGTTCCAAGTAGCACGGGCTATGGTGAGCCCGTAGTTAAGTGTTGTTTACTAGTTTGACTGACCTGAGTTTTACACACCCTCTGACCTGACTATTTTGTGTTTTCGCAGACCTGAATGTTTAACACGTTGACTAACTCCAGTTATTTGAACATTTGACTGTTGGAACTTTAGTTTGACAAACTGCCCAGCGTGAGTCACGCCTCAGTTTCTCTCACTAACTGACGTTCCAGTTGCTCAGCTGACTGCTCAATCCTTTGTAGTTTAAGATTAACATAAGTTTTACCAGTTTATTTGACGAATTTAAAGTTTAACAGCCTGTTTTACAAGCTTTATCAGATTCATTTAGAAATATGTCAGAGTGTGGAGTGTGTGGCCGGGATGAACATTGTATATGCTCGTTGATTTGACTGTTTCAAACGCTGACTGACCTGAGATCTATTGGTTCTGTAAACAGACTGACTTGCTGATATGAAAGTTGGCCCGAGAGCTTAACCAACAGTTGAGTTGATCAACAAATGAAGCCGAAGACTGTTGGGAAGGCGAGATGGAGCCTTACCTTGGGGCCTGCAGGCCGAGTCATCCCTGCACTGGCAGAGGTCGCCAGTGTAGCCTTGTTCACAGCGGCACTTGTTGCAGTCACAGGTCCCGTGGCCTGAGCACTCGCTCCCCACCCCGGACTGGACACTTGCGGCTGTTACACTCACAGTACGTCCCGTGCACCACCTGCCATAACAACTCTCATTAACATTGCCGCCTATCACTTCACAATTGACGTTGTTGTTGTGTTTTTTAGACTCAGCTACTCGTTACACACAGTTGCAAGTAGCACGGGCTATGGTGAGCCCGTAGTGGACTTACCTGGCACAGGAGCGGCAAGTAGCACAGGCTATGGTGAGCCCGTAGTGGACTTACCTGGCACAGGAGCAGGGCAAGTACCACGGGCTATGATGAGCCCGTAGTGGACTTACCTGGCACAGGAGCGGCAAGTAGCACAGGCTATGATGAGCCCGTAGTGGACTTACCTGGCACAGGAGCGGGGCTGTAACTTGTGATAATTGATCATAACAAATGTATTAATAGATGGAACTTTGTGGTGTGGTGGATATCGCTCTCACAATTTACTCCTATACATTGCCTGTATAATATATTAATATACAACAAAAAATATATATCAAAGTTTGGTAACAAAGTAATTAAACACAAAATATTGTTCGCAAAGAAATGTTGAAACAATTTCAAAAGGGTTCAAAAGTTACACAAAGAAACTATAATTTACAATTGGCCAATAAACTGTAAAAACAATAAATGCTGAGCAAGAAATAAGTAAGAGACGCAACACTTGGATGATAACTGCTCCAAAGAAATAGTCACAATGTTAACAGAAATACTACAAAATCTTACGTTAACACTGAAATAATACGGGATCATTACTGCATAAAAAAGTACCTAAATATATTTGTTATTTCAGTGAGGAGGCAGGGAGTAGAGTGGTACTCACGGGTTTATCGTTGCAGACACACATCCCACAGCTGCAGTAGCCTAGTCCCGAGCACACCTTCTCCCCCTCCTTCGCCTGGCACAGCTGCGTGTCACTCTCACTGGGGACAACGTGGGTTAGTGCCACCCTCAGGCTCACCGTGCTCTCAGTCTTACACACAGGCACACAGAGAGAGAGAGAGAGAGAGAGAGAGAGAGAGAGAGAGAGAGAGAGAGAGAGAGAGAGAGAGAGAGAGAGAGAGAGAGACAGAGAGAGAGAGGCACACACAGAGAGAGACAGAGATACAGAGAGAATGAGTGAGAGAGTATTCTATTATGTTATTAACTAAGATATTAATCATCATAAAATCTTGCAAAACATCCTGCAATAATATAAATGTATTACTGCGGTTAAGTATAAGTTACACTCACAAAATACCTCATAAGTATCATCATTTTATGTGTGAGATACCACACAGCATAATTTTAACATACCCAGACAACTACTAAGTATATACAATAATTAAGTATACCCTGACATAGTGAATAATAACTATTATTATAAAAGTCAAATTTTAAATCTGGCTTGAGAGATGGGTGTAGAGTAAGTGCCTTAATAATTGTTCATTTCCTCGTCCCCAATATTTTCATTAATAATTTTGTAACTAGCGTCAAAAATTGTTATTTGCTTAGGTAAACGAACTAGAGGGTACAGTTCCTGAACCGATTATGTGCCTCTGTAATCCTTTACACCACCGCCCACGGGATGGGTATGGGGTGCATATAAAGAAAGAAATTGAAATTCTGGTGTCTTAAACTTAATCTTACAAGTATATATATTGTCTTGGCAAAATTTATATGTTATCCGTTCTTTTTATATAACTATACACACAACATTTGTTATAATAATAATTACCGTTGTCAGGGGACAAGAAGCCTGTTAGACTTATCTAGAGAAGTGGAAACTGGGCCTACGAAGGACCGTTTTGCTTTTTCCAACGGTCCTTCGTAGGCCCGGTTTCCACTACTATCCAGGTCCCCCTTAGGCCAACTACCGACCCTTTCACTACGGGCTCACCATAGCCCGTGCTGCTTGGAACATTTTGTTCCGAGTAGCGAATTTTAAACAACAACATACCGACCCTTCCCCCTCGAAGGATGTAACCCACAACAGTTGCCTAACTCTAAGGAGTCCCTGAGCCCATTATGTGCCTCTGTAACCCTTTCCACTACCGCCCACAAGATGGGTATGGGGTGCATAATAAATGAACTAAACTAACTAACTAACTAGGCTGCTAGGCGAAAAGACGCATCAGGTGAAAGGAAACGTGTCTAACAATTTTTCTCCTGTCCGGGGATGGAACCCGGGTCCCTGGGTTGTGAGCCGGGGACAACTGGGCATATCCCAGCATGAATATTGTTATAGGCGTTACTATACGGCAGAGAGATGTGTACACGAGCGGGGGGGGGGGGGTGCCAAGTTTACCTGTGTATATACATTTGTCTACTTTATTCCTGGACAATATTAGCACTAATGTACTGACCAACACAGTACTTGGTCAATAGGCTGTAAGAACCCTAGAGAAGGTGATAGGCCTTATACCCACCACCTCACTATAGGTGCTGGACCACCTCACTATAGCCAAGGTATAGTGAGGTGACCACTATAGCTTGGCTATAGTGACACAGTATTGACCTGGCCAAGTTCTAAGCACTGTATATCCCAGTGTGAGCAGTCCCTGCTGGGATATACATAACCGGTAGTGACCGGGATATAAAGTCACCACCGTTTCATCACTATTATACAACAGGTGAGAAGAAAAGGATGACGATGACGATTAAACCATCCAAAAGGTGGCACGGGGATGAATAGCCCGTAAGTGGTGGCCCTTTTGAGCCATTAACAGTATCAAGAGCTGATAATGGAGATCTGTGGAGGTGCAACTGCACCCTGCGTGACGGGAGATGTCTCCCGGACCAAGTGTGAAGAAAAGGAGCCACACACACACATTTATAGGCTATTCATGCCCGTGCCACCGCTTGGGGTGGCTTAATCTTCATCAACCAATCGGAGCCACACACACCTGTTATCAGAGTTCTCGTTGCTACACTGGCAGACCTCGCCTCTGAAGCCCTGGTGGCAGGCGCACACACCACACACCAGGTCGCCAGCACCCTTGCACGCCAAAGAGTCCTCCTCCACAAACTCCTACACAAACCAACAAGCAGACGATGAGTCACAATAACGTAGCTGAAGTATGTTGAGCAGACCACACACTAGAAGGTGAAGGAACGACGACGTTTCGGTCCGTCCTGGACCATTCTCAAATCGATTGAGTCAATCGACTCAAGACATTCTCAAGTCCTGGACCATTCTCAAGTCGATTGAGTCAATCGATTCAAGACATTCTCAAGTCGATCGACTTGAGAATGGTCCAGGACGGACCGAAACGTCGTCGTCCCTTCACCTTCTAGTGTGTGGTCTGGTCAACAAACCAACAACAACCACAGTTTCAATGTAATAAATATAAACAAATATTTGAAGACAAATATGAATGGGATATGTTTAAGGGTAAATGTTAATTGTACACTTGGAAAACTTCGCTTCAGAAATTCAAAACAGTTTTTAGTTGGAAGAAAATGTTCCATGCAACTTAAATCTTAATACATATTGAAAGTTAAGAAATTTTAAATTGTAAGAAATAAAAGTGGCTGAATGATTTAGGGAAGATCTTATAAACAAAAATGTTTGAGATTACACACAGCTGAAGAACTCAATTTTCATGTATCTAATAATAAGAACGTGACTTTTAATTTTAAATTTTGTTTACATATTTACACATACAAGAAATATTACCCAAGCTCTTCTGAGATAATTACTTTTCTAAGAATTGAATATGTAATTATCATTTATGGACATGCTCTCTCAGTGAGTTAGTGAGTGTGAGTGTGAGTGTGAGTGTCTCTCTCTCCCCACCCCCCATCCCTGTAGGCCTGCCACGGAAGGAAGGAAGACAGTACCGGGTCGGCACAGTTGCAGGAGCACTCAAACTCAATCTCAAGGATAAGGTTGTCTTGAAGAGTCTTCACCTCCACGACTGGTGGAGTTGGCGTCCGTGGGGCACTCACTCGCCTGTAATATACACATAACATTAAGCTCTCAACTCTCATATACAGTATTACATTTCCCACTCATCAAGCCATTTTTCAAGAAAAAATACTCATGGCGTTTTGATAACCATAAATACAGTAGTGCTTTAAATTATCTCATATTGTTATTCTTTAAAAATACGTTGAATGTGATTTCATCTAAATTTTGTACAAACATATATTACATGATTACATTGTTTCTTATTGAGAAAGGCTGTGCCTACCGTGATTTCCAGGAGAAAGTCGATAGTGTCGTTTTCCTTGATGTCGCCGCACTCCTTGGTGAGAACGGGAGCGCCGCCCCCCTTGCAGCTGGAGAAAGTAACGCACGCTGACGGCAGAGTTGGTGCTGTTGTCCGTCAGCCGCATTCGTCGACGAGATTTTCTGCGGGAGATCGGAGAGTGGGGAAGGTAATGTTGGTATACAATGAACACGTGTCCATTGAACAAGGGGAACACACTCTTAACACCACTACAGAGAACATTAATCAAGTGGGAGGACACTGTTAATACTAAAGAACATTGACTTGGGGGTCGGGGGGGGGGGGGGGACACTGACCGAGGGAGAACTCAATAATAATAATACTATTTGTTTTCGTTCTGTTGGTAATTATTTGTATTTGTAGTAGTGAGTAAATCTTTTACCAACCCGTCCTCAGACCAAGTCCATTCTATCCAGCGGACGACCCCAAAGACGCATTCATCAATTTTAACAGGCTGTTTATTCAAAATAGGATTTTTTTCAAATATAAATTAATATTATTATATACAGTATTAGCATATTGTGCAATGAAAAACTGTTTTTACACATGACTCACAACTCATGACGTTCGAACACATCTCGAACAAGTGCTTTGCTGACGACTTTTGTTTGAACCACAACGCTGTAAACAGCCCGTCCTCCAAAGACCCCAAAAGTGATTCCAACCACCCACCAAACCCCAGGTGTTTATAAATGAAAAACGGTTTACACACGACTCACAACTGATTTCGTTCGAACACTTCCGGAACAAGTGCTTCATTGACGAATTTTGTTCGAACCACAACGCTGTAAATGCTTCACCCACATACTACAAATACAAATAATCGCCAACAGAACCTATACACCTAGCCTAACCAATGCCTAAATATGCACAGTATGCCAATATATAACAATATTAATTTATATTTGAGAAAATTATTATTTTGAATAAGCAGCATGCTAAAATTGATGAATGCGTCTTTGGGGTCGACCGCTGGATAGAATGGACTTGGTTTATGTATATGATTATATTAACATATATAAAGAAATATGGATCACAGCTACACAAATTCCCGAACCGTGGGTAGCTGTGATCCATATTTCTTCACTGAAAGCTCAGACCTCACTTTCCTAGATCTTACGTCAGCCTCTGACATTACTCACTGACACAGCATTCTGAGTCAACTTGCTAAAATGAATGTTGGAGGATGGCTTCTATGATAGATAAAAGGCTATCTACATAACAGGAAGTCATCTGTAATGTTCCAAGGGCATAGCAGTGTATAGGGGGGGGGGGGAGGTAGAAATAGCCTAAGCTATTCTATCCCTTTGAGATGTATTTCTTTTTTGTCTCAATAAACATACTTGAACTTGAGCAGTGTATCGAGAGTTTTTGAACTAGGCACTCCATAGGGAGGTGTCCTCAGACCTACTTTCTTTAATAGGATAAAGCCCTAAGGGGGGTTCAGTTACTGAAACCATTATTGGTTTCCGTAAGCCTTTCAACCACGGCCCACGGGATGGGTATGGGGTGCATAGTAAATGACCACACTGACACAGTTACAAACACCTGTGGAGAAACTCTTACATTATATTGTTCTCGGACGAGTTCGACCACGTTGCGCGAGTCAGCTTCGAGCATGCCGTAGGAGGAGGTCTCTATCATGCCGGAGAGCTCCTTGTATAACAGCTCGTGGGCCGACACCGCGAAGATCACGTTGATGTTCTTCTCTTTCGCTATCTTATTAATCTGTCAGAAATTAAATACTTTAATTCAAGGTACGGTAATTATAGAGAGAGCACGCTAAGTTAGCATGACTATACACAATAGCACTTGGAAGGGATACGAGGACAAGGAGCTGGGATACGAGGACAAGGAGCTGGGATACGAGGACAAGGAGCTGGGATACGAGGACAAGGAGCTAGTATACGAGGACAAGGAGTTGAGATACAAGGGCAGAGCTGGGATACAAGAACAAGGAGCTGGGATACAAGAACAAGGAGCTGGGATAAGAGGACAAGGAGCTGGGATATGAGGACAAGGAGCTGGGATACAAGGACATTAAGGAGCTGGGATACGAGGACAAAAATCTAGGATACGAGGACAAGGAGCTGGGATATGAGGACAGAGCGACTGAGGCAAAGAATTTGGTGCCTAACCACTTGGACCATCGGGGATCGAACGCCAACCTGCAAGACGCGAGGCCATCACTGTACGAACCAGTCCAAGTGGTTAAGAACACCAATTTGAGTGATGTTAATATTGGTAATGACTGGTAGTTTAAATAATTTTTGTTTAAATAACAACTCGTATTTAATGTTTTAAATTAATTAAGAAGCATATACAGTATGATGTTTTTACTTAGTCTATGAACTTGTGACTTGTATTAAAAGCATCAAAGGAATATATTTTGTTCACCTACAAATTGAGTGAAGCCGTTGTCAACATTGAGATTTAAGTTTAATTATCAGATGTTTTGTCAAAGAGTACGCAGTTGCTGATGTAAACAAAGTTCCATTCCAAACAGTTCGCAGTTGCTGATGTAAACAAAGTTCCATTTTAAACAATTCGCAGTTGCTGATGTAAACAGAGTTCCATTTCCTC
The DNA here is from genome assembly GCF_040958095.1 of Procambarus clarkii. Lineage (NCBI taxonomy): Eukaryota > Metazoa > Arthropoda > Malacostraca > Decapoda > Cambaridae > Procambarus > Procambarus clarkii. The sequence continues at coordinate 6,169,488 of NC_091236.1, read as the reverse complement.
TTATAACTGGCATAACCAATTATTTAGTTTGGGAGTTAAGTTGGGGACTGATGAAACACAGTCTTCATCAGTAACAGGGAATCATCAAACAGGTTTACCTGTCTTGATGATTCCCTAGGGCGAAATAACAGTAGTATTTCTCAATTGGATACAATATATAGTACAGTATTGTGAGTCTTGACTCACCTGGACACAGTGTTACAAGTAATCGTTCACCTGGACACAATATGGCCACTGCTTTGCGCAGGTAAGCGGAGGTGTTTCTGATGGGGGAAAAAGAGACAATTGCACAGCACGATCCGCAGGCGCAGTGCGGGCAGTACTGGGTGGCATATAAATAGCTTTGGAAGAGGCCTGTATTATTATTCAGGGGTCCTGCCCTCACTCTTATTCCTGCCACGGACCGCTTCACACGAAACGTTGTCCCCAGCTCCTAGTACTTGGAGGGAGTACCGTGAGATTTCTCCCATACTCTAGTGTTACTAAACAACGCAGCGGCGCTGGGATGGAGCCGCCCAGGGCCTACGTAGTTAATTACACTATAATTACTATATAATTAATTATATAGTTAATTACTATATAATTACTATATAATATAGTTAATTACTATATAATTACTATATATATATATATTTATATATATATATTATATATATATCCCTTATTTACTGTGCTATATTATAGTATTAATGTTAATCCGTATCATTATGTTATTTCAGTATTAATTTATTATGACCATAAATTATTATTACGGATTGGCGTTGCTTTCCTAATTTTCATCTCCTACTCTGTGGCACATTGCCGTCTTGTCTGTTATTTACGATATTGATTTGTATTATTAATATTATTCTTATTACAGTTACTGATCACTAGTTCCCTGGCGTCGATCTAACTTTGCACCTGTTCTACAAGATGTAGCCGAAGTTCTCGGTGTACTGCTGCTCTCAGATGCTCATTGACAATCCAAGGTTACACTCAACGGCTACTTAAGGCAGATTCCTTGGCTTCTATTCAGCTCTATCATCCATTTGGAGGCCAACATGAGATGGAGACCAAGGGTAATGTTCCCCGCTCCCATCCTTAGTAATTTGTTGTATTTGTGTCGCGTTTCGGACACAAGCATGTTACAGATATGCCTTACAGAATTACTTTCTTATATTCCACTTATTGTTTATTTATATATCGGCTTGATATTATATATATCCGTTCTATGGTATATGTAATAATTATATATTATAATGATTTATTGTCTATTGTATTATAACTGATTATATTTGTTTTGAGCTATCCTTGTTGATTTACTTCTGGCTCTTATCCCGCCTTTGTTCCTAGCAAAGGTATTTCGCTCCCTTCCTTTCGCTGAAAGTTTTATTAGAATTATTAGTTCCCTTACACTGCTACAGTATAGTTATTATGCAAACTCTTATTCTCCCTCCTCCCCCAGTGTTTTCTCCGTGCCAGTGTTCTCTACTTGGGGTTTCATCCAGGTTGCTTATTAAGGGTTCTTATTAAATTCTGCATCCGGGCACCCCCCTCCCTTCCTCTTCCGCCTATCTCCTGCATACCCTTATTGGCTAGGTCTCCTCCGTATTAATTCAGCTAGGGTTTACCCCTCTCGACTGAGTTCTTGCCTGTCACGTTACCACTGCATGCCCGCTTCTGCCCACCCTTACTGCCTTATTACTTTCAGCCCGGGGGAGGTGATCTACGCGGCAAAAAGGTCGACAACCCGCTCTGACTGGACCAGGTATCGTTTCCATAGTCAGGAATCGACACCATCTCCGGATATTACAAGCACAGCGCGGGACGCGCGCCTACCCTAGCCTGGCGAGCGGCCCCGCCAGCAAGTACAGCCCGGTCCGTGCCACAGTGACCAAGCAAGACTTCTCCAGGATGCTCCGTGCCGCCCTTGCAGTATTAGGCCTGCCTAATGCCTCTCTGAGAGCGAACCCCTCCAGCAAGTACTGCCCGGTCCGTGCCCTATCCACATCTTCATCATCAGGAGCGCGGGCTCAGGGCTCATATTCCAGCGCAACTCAGGCGCCCCAGTCACCAGGCAAGATTTCTCTAGGATGCTTTGCGCCGCCCTCGCAGCGTTAGGCTGGCCTCCAGCTGATTACGCCCCTTTCCTTTAGAATTGGCAGGGCCACTCGGCTGTCTCTTGACGAGCTTGCCCAATGGCGATAATGGCGGTCGGCAGGTGGAAGAGTGACGCTTTTACTTCCTACGTCAGACAAGACGTCGTTGCTCTGCCGTCCTGAGGCTCCCCCACTCGCCCTTCGGGGGGGGGGGGGGGGCGGTCCGGCCTGCTGGCCTGCAGAGGGGGGGGGGTCCGGCCTGCTGGCCTGCAGAGAGGGGGGGGTGCAGCGCCGGTCCCCAAATGTTCCGCTGGCCGCAGCTACTACTTTGCCTTTACAGCCATTCTAGGTACTAGTAAGCCCTACCTTTAGTCAGGAAATCCTTATCTCCTTATTCCTTGGCGGTACGGCCTCACTGCCTGGGGTTAATTTTCTCCTCCATTTTCATATCAGGCTTTTCCCAGTCTCTTTATGTACATTTCTGCATGCCTGATTAATTTCCGTATTAATTAGGCTAGGGTTTACCATTATGTCTTTTGGGCCTCTTGGTCAGGCTTCATTAAATGTTATGTTGTTTAATCACATTATATTTACTCTTTGTGTCCTGACTGTTACACATAGTGTTATAGAATTAGGTTATACATTTGCCTTACTTCTAGCCAATAAGCTATTAGATTTCTGCAGATTTTGATTTACCTTGTTACTAGGCTATAAGCATACTTTTATTTTACTACGGGTGTACATTTTAAGTTGATTTGGTGTACTTAGAGTTAGCCACGGCTATGTTATACATTTGTTAAGTCTTACTTATAGCCGCCTCATTTACATGTTCTGCAGAAATGATTTTACTTGTACTTCTACTACGTAATAAATAAGCCCCCCATACTGTTGCTGTCTTTTTTCCCCTGATCAGAAAATACAGTGTAACGAGTACTCGTTCACTTGACTACAATATACAGTGTTACGAGTACTCACTCACCTGGGCACAATATACAGTGTTACGAGTACTCACTCACCTGGGCACAATATACAGTGTTACGAGTACTCACTCACCTGGGCACAATATACAGTGTTACGAGTACTCACTCACCTGGGCACAATATACAGTATTATGGGTACTCACTCACCTGGGCACAATATACAGTGTTACGAGTACTCACTCACATGGGCACAATATACAGTATTATGGGTACTCACTCACCTGGGCACAATATACAGTGTTACGAGTACTCACTCACCTGGGCACAATATACAGTATTATGGGTACTCACTCACCTGGGCACAATATACAGTATTATGGGTACTCACTCACCTGGGCACAATATACAGTATTATGGGTACTCACTCACCTAGGCACAATATACAGTGTTACGAGTACTCACTCACCTGGGCACAATATACAGTATTATGGGTACTCACTCACCTGGGCACAATATACAGTATTATGGGTACTCACTCACCTGGGCACAATATACAGTATTATGGGTACTCACTCACCTGGGCACAATATACAGTATTATGGGTACTCACTCACCTGGGCACAATATACAGTATTATGGGTACTCACTCACCTGGGCACAATATACAGTATTATGGGTACTCACTCACCTGGGCACAATATACAGTATTATGGGTACTCACTCACCTGGGCACAATATACAGTGTTACGAGTACTCACTCACCTGGGCACAATATACAGTATTACGAGTACTCACTCACCTGGGCACAATATACAGTATTACGAGTACTCACTCACCTGGGCACAATATACAGTATTATGGGTACTCACTCACCTGGGCACAATATACAGTATTATGGGTACTCACTCACCTGGGCACAATATACAGTGTTACGAGTACTCACTCACCTGGGCACAATATACAGTGTTATGGGTACTCACTCACCTGGGCACAATATACAGTATTATGGGTACTCACTCACCTGGGCACAATATACAGTATTATGGGTACTCACTCACCTGGGCAATAGATGGATAGTCATATATGTTAAAATCTGAATACTCATGGAGGTGGTTCAGGTGGCATCTTTCGTCATTGGGAGCGACAATGCCCGCCAGCTGCACCGTTGTCGTATATTCAAGTAGAATCAATAAAAAACTAAATTAATACATGGAGCCTACGTGCATGGATGCCTTGGTAAGCAAAGGCACACCCTTAGACATTATTAATCTTGCAGTAAAAATAAAATAAATATATAAATAAATTACAATTAATTTTACCGAAGGCAAAATCAAGTGGTGATTAAACCAACTTATAATTGAACAAATCCACAAGGGCCGTGATGAGGGTTCGAACCTACGTCTTAGAAGATCCTTTCGGACGTAGGTTCGAACCCTCATCGCGGCCCTTGTGGATTTATCAATTTGATGCATCACGCTATTGTGATTTCTGTGTGCAACTTATAATTATTTAATCAATTTGTGTTTCCCATTAAATTTTTAATTAAATGAACTATGAACAGTAATTTAAACTTATGGCAAAAATGCTGTGGGTAATTAGTGGGACAATATAATATAGAATTTATGTGCCTACTAATTAATCACTGTAACATATTTCTGTGTTTTCTAAACATAAATTATTATTATAACTAACAGTGCACGAGAATTATACTGGCAGGGTATTTAAAGTATCCACTGAAGAAACCTCAGAACATTTCTTTCTCACCTTGAGACTCCACGACACCCACACATGTCTAGACGTCATCCTAATGAACCACAGTATGACCACACACTTCCTAAGACACTCCCCAAACCTTCTATAATAATTCCAGAGTGAACTAGCTGCCTCCCTTATCCAACCCGCTCTTCAACGAGGCTACCATCCCGGCCCTCAACGAGGCTACCATCCCGGCCCTCAACGAGGCTACCATCCCGGCCCTCAACGAGGCTAGCATCCCGGCCCTCAACGAGGCTACCATCCCGGCCCTCAACGAGGCTACCATCCTGGCCCTCAATGAGGTTACCATCCTGGCCCTCAATGAGGCTACCATCCTGGCCCTCAACGAGGCTACCATCCCGGCCCTCAACGAGGTTACCATCCCGGCCCTCAACGAGGCTACCATCCCGGCCCTCAACGAGGCTACCATCCCGGCCCTCAACGAGGCTACCATCCCGGCCCTCAACGAGGCTACCATCCCGGCCCTCAACGAGGCTACCATCCCGGCCCTCAACGAGGCTACCATCCCGGCCCTCAACGAGGCTACCATCCCGGCCCTCAACGAGGCTACCATCCCGGCCCTCAACGAGGCTACCATCCCGGCCCTCAACGAGGCTACCATCCCGGCCCTCAACGAGGCTACCATCCCGGCCCTCAACGAGGCTACCATCCCGGCCCTCAACGAGGCTACCATCCCGGCCCTCAACGAGGCTACCATCCCGGCCCTCAACGAGGCTACCATCCCGGCCCTCAACGAGGCTACCATCCTGGCCCTCAACGAGGCTACCATCCCGGCCCTCAACGAGGCTACCATCCCGGCCCTCAACGAGGTTACCATCCCGGCCCTCAACGAGGCTACCATCCCGGCCCTCAAGAAGACTACCATCAGTCCCTAAACAAGGCTACCAACCCAGCCTTAAGACTACCAACCCGGCCATCTCCTGCATGGTGGAACTTGGCGTCGGTGGAGAAGATGACGATGCGACGCGCCTGCTCCCTCCACCCAATCTGCTCCGTACACACCATCACTTGCATTAGGGCATCGAACCCGCCTTCGGGAGAATCCATGTTGCCCGAGATCGGTGCTGCCTCTACCTTTATCTGCAGGTGACCAACAGCAATAAGAGAAGAACTTTTAGGAGTAATACACATTTATTGAGTGTGGGAGGCCTCTCATTCAGACCTCTGCCGATATTTAACATCAACTTTTACATTTTGTTTGCACACTTTGCAATTAATTATAATGATAACTAGTAACAAACGTCCTGTATTGCATCTTCTATGAATTTCAATATTTTTTGGCATTGTTACATCTTATGTCCTTTCAGGATAGAGGAGCGTGAGATGTAGGCCGTGTACCATGCTGCAGATGTGGCGCCACTACACACAGGCAGCTTATTGAGAGTAAGACAGCAAAAGGGACAATATATTGTTTAACACTTCAGGTATCTGGGCTGCCAGGAAACAGTTGAATAATATGGAAAGCAGTTAATGAGGAGCCAGCCATCCTTAAAGCAAGCCATACCAACCTCGCAAACAGAACAGGAACTGTTGTGTTTGCGAGAACACTTAGATCACATCATCTAACTGATGATGCAAACTAGGTGATACAATTCAGAACACCGGTACCTGACGTTGCCAGCATCATGCTGCGGGCAGAGATCACAACACTACATTCAACCCGTTCTCGCAAATTTAATAAGTCAATATTGACTTATTAGTTGCGTGCATAGGTGACATACTAAACATAATAGTTTCCCTTGAAAAGCTTCATAGAAAACACCGACCTTACCTAACCTACTTAGTATGTTAAAATAAGCATCTTATAGCTTCGTAATTACAATTGTTACTTAACCTATTATAGGTATAGGTTAGGTAATAATTGTAATTACGAAGCAATAAGATTATGCTTATCTTAACATACTAAGTAGGTTAGGTATGGTCGGTGTTTTCTATGAAGCTTTTCAAGGGAAACTATTATGTTAAGTATGTCACCTATGCACATATTTAATAAGTCAATATTGACTTACTAAATTTGCGAGAACGGGTTGCTACATTACAATTTAATAACTGCGGGTAGGCGTCTCCACTACCCGTGATCGCAGGCAAAGCAAGCTGCATGACAAGTGGCGGCACCACGCAAGCCTCTCCTCACCCAAGTTCTAGATTAATTTGAGTTTGTGAATATTCAGTGACTAGTGTAAGCGCAGTGTTCGTATCTTGCATGATACTGATGCTAAACAAAGTTTAATATGCAAGATTTTCTCACAGAAAATGGTGGAGGGTGCATGGAAAACTCAACACATGGCATAAACTCCAGTATAGATGTGTTAGGTAAATGTGAATGCAAACTGCGTGTGTGTGGCGAAGCAACACTAAGACTGTGAGAGAGCCCTTCCCATCCCTGACCTCCCGGTGATTCCTGCCAACACCTTCCCATGGATAACGTACAGTCGAAGTTAATGGTGTGCGATTACCCACAGAGGGATCGCACACAATTAATTTGGCCTGTTATCCATTTATTACTAGATTACCCACAGAGGGATGTTTCATATTTCCTTGCGGGCTATTCCTGCCCGTGCCACCTCTTGGGTGTCTCAATCAATCAGTCACAGAGGGATAGGGAAGGAAGAGAAGCAAGCCAGAGCAGACAACACAAGTTTGGCTGCTGTACTTGATCGTGTGTGCAGCTCATGTAATCACTACGGCTCAACACAAGAAAAGAAAATATAATTGAAGAGTAAGACTTGTGTTGTTCGACAAACTTTTGTGTAAGTCAAAACAGACACTATAACAAGAGCCACAAACAGCTCACCGTAAACTGTTTGGGGTCACCGTTGAGAGGCAGGTCATTTCTGAAGGAGTAAGGAGGGGCACAACCCGCACATGGTGCTTCCAGTCTGAAAAAATAACATCACAGATATTAAAATATACTCATGGTATACAAATTATACAACGAAGTAAAAGTGAAACAAGAAACTAACTTTCGTGTTAAGCAACACATCCGAAAATTCACAAACAACTCTTTCCTCCATTTTGTAAGCCGTGGAAAAGAAGTTCGTGTAAAACAGTGTGATAGTGGGTACAGATGTTGTGCTGGTTGATTCTTCATGGGTTGAATGGAGTGTCACCTTTCCTTTATTGACGTTTACGTTAAAGACGTCATTAAAAGAAAGGTGACACGCCATGCAACCCATGAAGAAGCAACCACCACATCACCCGTACCTCCTATCACACTGTTTTACAGCAACTTTTTTTTCAAGGCTTACAGAATGGAGGAAAGAGTACTGAAAGATATTATTGATAGGAACGTTATCCCCCACAGACACCAATCACAAGATACAATTAGCAATGCATCACAAAAACAAGAAGACCGCCAACTTACTTATGAAGACAACAAACAGAACGCCTTAAGAGAGATCAACGTCGTTTATGCCTTCACATGCCCACTTATAGAGACTTTCAGCCCCAAAGATCTCAGTGTATATAGGCAAGACCACAACGTCTCTCTCTCTAGGCGATTAACAATGCACAAGCAACAGAGCTCCATCAAAGAACATATAATCTCCTAACACAACCAGACCATCACCAGAGACATCTTAACAAGCAACACTGAAATAATCGACAGGTATAACGACAACAGAAGACTGGACATCAGCGAGGCCCTACACATCAAAAAGTCAAGACCAAGAATCAACAGCCAGTTAACATATAATTACACTCTACCTACCTCAAGACCCCGATCCAATGCAGAGACTGGATCCAATAACCAGCTTAGAAACACAAGTAGTCGCAAGAACGTAAGCTGCTTATGTTGATGCATGTATTACACCTATCAATATCCCCTATGTTATGACACTTCATCTACTTGTTCACCTCACCCAAAGAGAATATAAGCCTGTGCAAAAGCATGGTAAATTAGTCTTTGAGAATGTAAGGAGTGACCTTGCGAAATGCATCACTAGGCGTCAGACCAAAAATAAAAGTGTGGAAACATAAGAAATATTGAAAAGATTTGTGTTAGAATCATTAATTCAGAATAACCACATTTGAAAAATAGAGAATGCTTAACGGCTAATTCGCCTTCATCAGAGCAAAGTAGAATGAAGATCATCTTTATTCCACTTTGCTCTGATGAAGGCGAATTAGCCAAAAACGCGTTAAGTATTCTCTATTTTTCACATGTGGTTATTCAGCATACTTGGATTAGTGTTTTTGTGATCATTGTTGCATATGTTATATAAATATATATATATATATATATATATATATATATATATATATATATATATATATATATATGTCGTACCTAGTAGCCAGAACACACTTCTCAGCCTACTATGCAAGGCCCGATTTGCCTAATAAGCCAAGTTTTCCTGAATTAATATATTTTCTCTAATTTTTTTCTTATGAAATGATAAAGCTACTCATTTCATTATGTATGAGGTTAATTTTTTTTATTTGAGTTAAAATTAACGTAGATATATGACCGAACCTAACCAACCTTACCTAACCTAACCTAACCTATCTTTATAGGTTAGGTTAGGTTAGGTAGCCGAAAAAGTTATGTTAGGTTAGGTTAGGTAGTCGAAAAACAATTAATTCATGAAAACTTGGCTTATTAGGCAAATCGGGCCTTGCATAGTAGGCTGAGAAGTGCGTTCTGGCTACTAGGTACGACATATATATATATATATATATATATATATATATATATATATATATATATATATATATATATATATATATATATATATATATATATATATATAACATATATATATATGTGTGTGTGTGTGTGTGTGTGTGTAAATCACGAAAATTAACACGTGATGAAAAATGTGACAGTGTCAGTCCACGAAGGAAGAATTGAAACAGGAATTTCCTTAAGTACTTTCGTATTTAATAATACATCTTCAGAAGGGTGAGTTACAAGTACATAGATTTGGACATATATAGGCAGAAGAGAGGTAAAGTGAAGTGAGATACAATGATAAATATATGATTGGGATTGGGTGGATATAAATAGGAGCTGTATCCTATGGGCCAATAGTATCATACGTTGATATTAATAAGATAGTAGATATTAACACTGTATTAGTGAGACAAATTTGTATCAATGATCCTACTCAATTTTGAGTAGATCAATGATCTACTCAAGAAGATTTTCTTCTCGTCACCTCACTCTTGCCTATTTATTGCCCTCACCTACTTCCCTCACCACATACTGGTGATGGCTCAAAAGGGCCACCACTTACCAATTCATGCCCGTGCCACCTATTGGGTGGCTTCATCTTCATCTTAACACATTCACAAGGGA